>NC_139991.1:42508576-42760864 GCF_964263955.1 Coregonus lavaretus | reverse complement strand
AGAGAGAGAGAGAGAGAGAGAGAGAGAATCACAGCGCAGGCAGGACTATGACTCCGTTATTAATAGAAGTAAGGAAGTGCAGGTTAAATCCCTCAAACATAGAAATGTAACATATAGAGAGATCACATTTTAAAAACCTACGCACCACTCTGTGATATATTGTCTTTCTTTTCCAATGCAATATACTGTAGATTAAATGTGACAAAGAATTAAATTGTCTTTTCTCGTATCTAGTACATTCTATCTCTATGTTCTCAAGAGAAGACGTAGCCGCACCATATGGGAACAGTTCATTATTTGTCAAGGGTGAATTATCACCTCATGAGAATCAAAGGAGCTGGGCTGAGCGTTTTAATATAAGGCTAAAAGTCTATGCCGTGCATAGGCTTCTGATGGAAATTCTTCAAGGTCCTTGATTAAGGTGTTGATTGATGTACCTTTCACAATTGTTCACCTTTTATGTTTTGTAATGAAACAGAAAGGATTCCTTTTGGAGTAGCATGTCCTATTACAATGGAAGAAATGTGGATGTATAGTCTGGACTAGAGTTGCAGAACTACTGGCAATTGTTGGTAATTAACAGGTAATCTATGGCAATCTATGGTAACTTTGGTAATTTATACTGAAATAACTTTCATATGTATTCAGACTTTATATCTGTGTCCATATTGTCCAAGAGTTTCTAGTGGATAGACCATATAATTCAAGAGAAAACAGTATAATTAATGATTAAAGCATCTAATCAACAATTACATATTTTCCAATGAACTCTGCAAGTCCTCCAACTATTGACTTTTTTCACAACTGCAACCAGTTTGGCATCAAAACACTTACAACAAATACATATTGACTGGGTAAAATAAATAAAAGTGTGTAAAAAAAAAAAGAAGGATATTTTATGCTGAAACCCTCATATATATTCAACAAAAATATAAACGCAACATGCAACAATTTCAAAGATCTTACTTAGTTACAGTTCATATGAGGAAATCAGTCAATTTAAATAAATTCATTAGGCCCTAACCTATGGATTTCACATGACTGGGAATACAGCATCTGATGGTCACAGATACCTTTAAAAAAATGGGCCTCACAATGGGCCTCAGGAACTCGTCACGGTATTTTTGTGCATTAAAATTGCCATCGATAAACTGAATTGTGTTCGTTGACCGTAGCTTATGCCTGCCCATACCATAACCCCACCGCCACCATTGGGCACAACATTGACATCAGAAATCTGCTCGCCCACACGACGCCATACACATGGTCTGCAGTTGTGAGGCCGGTTGGATGTACTGCCAAATTCTCTAAAACTAAGTTGGAGGCGGCTGATGGTAGAGAAATTAACATTCAATTCTCTGGCAACGGCTCTGGTGGACATTCCTGCAGTCAGCATGCTAATTACACGCTCCCTCAAAACTTGAGACATCTGTGGCATTGTGTTGTGTGACAAAACTGCACATTTTAGAGTGGCCTTTTATTGTCCCCAGCACAAGGTGCACCTGTGTCATGATTATGCTGTTTAATCAGCTTATTGATATGCCACACCTGTCAGGTGGATAGATTATCATGGCAAAGGAGAAATGCTCACTAACAGGGGTGTAAACAAATTTGTGCACAAAATGTGAGAATAATAAGGTTTTTGTGCGTCTGGAAAATGTTTGGGATCTTTTATTTCAGCTCATGAAACATGGGACCAACACTTTACATGTTGCATTTATATTTTTGTTCAGTATAAAACACCAACGGTATTCACTAAGTTGATGGGTTATATTTAGGATAATGTTTTACAGTTTGTCATTCTATTTTGTATATTAAAATTGTCTTAATTTATTATTCTATATACTTTACATGTTATGAAAATTCCATAAAATCCTGAGAGTTTCCAAAATTCCGGTAGTATACTGGTCAACTTAGAAAGTTACCAGTAATATACACTACCTTTGCAACCCTAGTCTGGAAATACAGTGGGGAGTACAAGTATTTGATACACTGCCGATTTTGCAGGTTTTCCTACTTACAAAGCATGTAGAGGTCTGTAATTTTTATCATAGGTACACTTCAACTGTGAGAGACGGAATCTAAAACAAAAATCCAGAAAATCACATTGTATGATTTTTAAGTAATTAATTTGCATTTTATTGCATGACATAAGTATTTGATCACCTACCAACCAGTAAGAATTCCGGCTCTCACAGACCTGTTAGTTTTTCTTTAAGAAGCCCTCCTGTTCTCCACTCATTACCTGTATTAACTGCACCTGTTTGAACTCGTTACCTGTATAAAAGACACCTGTCCACACACTCAATCAAACAGACTCCAACCTCTCCACAATGGCCAAGACCAGAGAGCTGTGTAAGGACATCAGGGATAAAATTGTAGACCTGCACAAGGCTGGGATGGGCTACAGGACAATAGGCAAGCAGCTTGGTGAGAAGGCAACAACTGTTGGCGCAATTATTAGAAAATGGAAGAAGTTCAAGATGACGGTCAATCGGTCTGGGGCTCCATGCAAGATCTCACCTCGTGGGGCATCAATGATCATGAGGAAGGTGAGGGATCAGCCCAGAACTACACGGCAGGACCTGGTCAATGACCTGAAGAGAGCTGGGACCACAGTCTCAAAGAAAACCATTAGTAACACACTACGCCGTCATGGATTAAAATCCTGCAGCGCACGCAAGGTCCCCCTGCTCAAGCCAGCGCATGTCCAGGCCCATCTGAAGTATGCCAATGACCATCTGGATGATCCAGAGGAGGAATGGGAGAAGGTCATGTGGTCTGATGAGACAAAAATAGAGCTTTTTGGTCTAAACTCCACTCGCCGTGTTTGGAGGAAGAAGAAGGATGAGTACAACCCCAAGAACACCATCCCAACCGTGAAGCATGGAGGTGGAAACATCATTCTTTGGGGATGCTTTTCTGCAAAGGGGACAGGACGACTGCACCGTATTGAGGGGAGGATGGATGGGGCCATGTATCGCGAGATCTTGGCCAACAACCTCCTTCCCTCAGTAAGAGCATTGAAGATGGGTCGTGGCTTGGTCTTCCAGCATGACAACGACCCGAAACACACAGCCAGGGCAACTAAGGAGTGGCTCCGTAAGAAGCATCTCAAGGTCCTGGAGTGGCCTAGCCAGTCTCCAGACCTGAACCCAATAGGAAATCTTTGGAGGGAGCTGAAAGTCCGTATTGCCCAGCGACAGCCCCGAAACCTGAAGGATCTGGAGAAGGTCTGTATGGAGGAGTGGGCCAAAATCCCTGCTGCAGTGTGTGCAAACCTGGTCAAGACCTACAGGAAACATATGATCTCTGTAATTGCAAACAATGGTTTCTGTACCAAATATTAAGTTCTGCTTTTCTGATGTATCAAATACTTATGTCATGCAATAAAATGCAAATTAATTACTTAAAAATCATACAATGTGATTTTCTGGATTTTTGTTTTCGATTCCGTCTCTCACAGTTGAAGTGTACCTATGATAAAAATGACAGACCTCTACATGCTTTGTAAGTAGGAAAACCTGCAAAATTGCCAGTGTATCAAATACTTGTTCTCCCCACTGTATGTAATGCAACTCTGTTAACTGATGCTCTAAGGATGGCTAGCTCCCAGAATCCTACATGCTTCCAGGAGTCTATGTCTCCAGCTGACTGAACAAAAATATAAACGCAACATGCAACAGTTTCAAAGATTTTACTGAGTTACAGTTCATATGAGGAAATCAGTCAATTAAAGTGGTCCTCTGTAGCTCAGCTGGTAGAGCACGGCGCTTGTAACGCCAGGGTAGTGGGTTCGATCCCCGGGACCACCCATACACAAAAATGTATGCACACATGACTGTAAGTCGCTTTGGATAAAAGCGTCTGCTAAATGGCATATTATTATTATTATTATTAAAATCAATTCATTAGGCCCTAATCTATGGATTTCACATGACTGGGAATACAGATATGCATCTGTTGGTCACAGATACCTTCAAAAAAATGGCCCTCACAATGGGCTCAGGATCTCGTCAGGGTATTTTTGTGCATTTAAATTGCCATCGATAAATGTCATTGTGTTCTGTCCGTAGCTTATGCCTGCCCATACCATAACCCCACCGCCACCATGGGCACTCTGTTCACAACATTGACATCAGCAAACCGCTCGCCCACAGGACGCCATACACATGGTCTGCGGTTGTGAGACCTGTTGGATGTACTGCCAAATTCTCCAGCTGGCTGCATAACCAAACTAGGACTCCCAGGAGGTTTCTGCAGGATGTGTACGGCAGGCAGGCATTGAGTGGCGTCTGTGCTGAGTTTGTTTGTCTACAGTTTCGTCCGCTGTGTGCTATCTCTCTAAGCCTTCCTCAGGCCGTCAGACACACTGGCCAGCGCCTGCGGTCACCAGCACGCGTCTGTGGTAGAGATGATAGTGTCCCAGCAGGACCTTTTAACTCAGCCCACAGCCAGCCCTGATAGGGCCTCTGTGGGCCGCCAGCATGCCTTTGGGCTGATACAGTACCTGTGATGGGCTTGACCTCTGACCTTCAGCAGCTGTCAGTGTGAGGAGCCAACTCATAGGAGACATGTGGGACGGTCCCCAAGGTGGCATCGTGTTAGAACCGACGCTGGCTTTACAGCTTTGACCATTCAAAGAGAGTCCGCCATGCCAGGCTGGCCCCTCTTCCTACTGCTGTTACTGAACAAACATGGATGGGGCGAGAGCGCTGAGCAATACTGAGTAGCCTCACTGGGCTTAGAGTAAAAGATCCCTGGGGAAAGGAAATGATTACGCTGCTTGTTGTCCTGCTGCTTTATATACTATCGCTTTACAGAGCTGAGCAGTGCTATTTTGATGATAACCTCTAGCCTTCAGGCTTGCTGACCTGCTGCTGCTTGCTAAAAGCGTGGTGCAGGCGAGGGGCTCGGTCTTAACTTTCACAACGCGTACCCATCCCAAATGTAACAAGGTCGCACTAATTGGTGGAGGAAGTGCCGAGGATGTTTTTGGGAGGGGTAGTGGGCCCGGCGAGAAATCTGAGAGGGGGTCGGATCCTGTTTCTGCTCGCCTCTGCTCTGGTTCCCCTTTCTAATCCAGCCTAGTATGAGAACAGGGCGGGGGCCATTGGCTGTGTGCTTCCATCCGGTGGCAGTGCAAAGAGAGTTGCTAACGCCATACTTCCTCCAATGCTTTGCTCACACTGGACACAGAGAGCACCTGATGGATGTCAGGCACACACACACTCGTGCACACACACACTCGTACACACACACACGCACACACACCTCCAAACCTCCATGTCAGTTTATACCCAGAGGATATTATGTCTCTCTCTCAGCAGACTGAGCAGCTGGCTCCCCAGGCCATGACAGCATGACAGTAACACTGGTCAATCAGCTTACATGCTACTTACATTCACTGCTACTGTTACATTATCATGCTCTACTTGCACTATGCATATAATCAAAATCAGATATTTCAGCAAATAAATAATGCTTCCAGGTGCAATGTACTATATCATCAGGAAAACAACAACAACATTGTTTTAGATAAGTGGAGGTGCACCTGGTTACCCTCAATCTTAGAGTAATTGCAGAAAATTAGATTTACTCATTCTGCAGCCAGCAGTACAATCTATGACCACCAATGTGGTAACATTCTGGGTCTAATCTGCCCATCTGTATATCATTGCTAGTGGTTTAGTTGGGATCCGTTTTTATCTATGATGGGATATTAATAACAGGGCTACATTTGGCTCACTATCACAGTGAGGAGACTGAGTAAAGAGGAGCCCTGACACCAATCCAAAAGGGTCACTAGTCCACATAAATCACTGACACTGAACAACAGTGGTGAGTTAGCTGGACCGTCTCAGTGAGATAGCCCCATGGGACCAGTCATTCCTATCTATGTGGAGGCTAAATTTGGAAACCTAAACACACTTTGATCCCAGCCAGAAAGGTACATTATGCACTAATGCCAGTATTGTTACAGCTGGATGTCCTTTCCCTCTGTATATCCTGGCAGCCGCTAGGATGAGAATGTTGTTTTACACATTCAAATTTGGTGAGCAACAATTATGTGAAATTACAATTACATAATAGGAAAATAGCGGCAAGTATGAGCTTCTCACATTACCAGCAGGAAGTTTGGTCATGTATGGTGTTACAAGTTGGTGGATACTGGGGATATACAGTATGTGGGGATATCTTGAGCCTAGACTTGGTACTTGAAAAAGAGAGAAATTGATGTCATTCTAGGTCATTTCTGCACCTGCTGTTCCAATACAGAGCTGTTGTTGTGGGTGGAGACAGAAGCCTTACAGTATTGTAGCTCAGCAGTGATCAGCCCTTGTGTGATACTCCCTGCGTTTCCCTTAGGGTTCTGCCAAATGGAATGCTCATGCTGAGGTCAATGGAATGCTCATGCTGAGGTCAATGGAATGCTCATGCTGGGTCAAATGTGGCCTCAGCCTTGAACCTCATTCATAATGAAGTTTGCCAAGAGACAATTAAAAGAAACCTAATGATAATCTAATCTATTACCTTTGGGACTGTAACTGTTATGGACAGCCTACGTATAGACAGTAATGCTACAATTAAATTCAGTACAGGCAGAAATAGTGCCTACTGCTTTGATGGGCATCTCTCCAAGGGGTTCCGATAAATCTGGAGGCCTTGGAGTTGTAGTGTAGTAAATCACCTGGAATGGAAGGATCAGACGTGGCCTAATTAGATCTTGTAATGAGAGCTGGCAAGTCGCTAGGCCGGGTTAATTTAGCCTGCTACTGGGCTCCCACACCAACCAACTACAGCCCCATGCAAACAATACACTGGGAAACATAAAACCCCTTTAATGGAATTTCACAGGGATATAATATTATAGACATGGAATTAAACCACAGTAGCTGGGTCTGGGTCTTAAAGGGGATTAGGGTGTCAACATTGGACAATGTAAACAAATGTGTTGATGAATGGAACAACAAACACGATGAAGTCTGGTAATCAGATAAATGAATGGGATGCAGGTTTGGTTTATTACCGCATCTGTTTACTTTATCTGAACATGGAGGACGATGACCCTGACTATAACCTGAGGAATGACCATGATTAAGAGCAGTCAATCACCAGTGAGTTTGCAGTCACATACTGTATCACACTTTGTCCCGTGTAGCTCAGTTGGTAGAGCATGGCGCTTGCAACGCCAGGATTGTGGGTTCGATTCCCACGGGGGGCCAGTATGAAAATGCATGCACTCACTAACTGTAAGTCGCTCTGGATAAGAGCGTCTGCTAAATGACTCAAATGTAAAAAATTTATCTGATGTGTTTTCTGACCGCAAGGAGAAGCTGATCAACTGATCAGGTGTTCAGGTGTCACAGATCACTCACGTTGAGTCAGGGGGTGGATCTGAAATTCTGAACCTTGAACGGCTTAAGGCTATAGATTTAGCTGCTACAGTACTTCTGTACCACTCCTGTGCCCATACATTGTTTGTTACCAGTCCATTTCCCTAACCACTGCCCCATTGACCTGTGATAGAAGATCTGACTGACAGAGGGCTAGAACAGTGGTCTCATGTGTCAAACAATTGGTGTCTGCGGTGCAGAGCAGAGGCCCAAACCTATGTAGTCCTATCTAATCAGGGGATTGTCTGTATGTATGTAGCATACAGCACAGCTGTCATGTGGCGTGTAGCAACAGCTGGATAATACTATGATGAAAATGACCTGTGACCTGTCATTACTCTGTGGTCCAGAAAGGGATGGATGGATGAATAGGCAAATGAACAGAGAGAGAGTTTCGCTTAGACTATCGGAGGGATCTGAGTGGAGGGAATACTCTGGTAACAAATGCTTGACATTTGACAGCATCTTCATTTGCATGCACAGGAGTAATCTGGAGACATTTTGTGAACATTTAAGATACTGTATTTGTGTTTCAGAGAATGATGTAACACAAAATCTTTATTTCTGTATATTTTCCAAGACAGGTGTAGGTCAGCCAACAAAGGGGTCAATTATGCAGCTCCCAGGGAGGATTAACATGCTGTATTCATGCATTCCTTTCGGCCTTTCTTCTGCATGTTAATGTTGTGTGTTTTCACCAGGGGATTGGTGTCACTACTGCCCAGAGGCAAAGGCTTTGGAGAGACAAACACAGACCTGGCCCTCGTGGTGAAACCGATGAGGAGCGCAATTATTTTCTATTTCTACACATCGCTATTACAACTGAAAGAGCTATCCCTTCAACTGTCCGCATGCCAAAAAACAATATTTCAAACGTGAAACGTGATCTGTGTGTGTGTCAAAGGGAATGTGCAGTAAGGGATCATTACAGAGAGAGAAAGGCCTGAGTCTTCTAAGCAGATGGAGCTTTATCGTTGTGGCCGGGGGGCAAGAAGACACAGAGCAGGGGGGACAGAGACAGAAGACCACAAGAAAGGTGGAGAGGGGTCTGGACTGTGACACATGTCTCAGTCCAGTCTCTTTGTAGGTTCATCATGTTACCAGCCTTCTGAAGAGCTTCCCTCCCCTGCACTGTATTGTACTATAGTGCATGTGGGCTGGGGAATAAAAGAGACTAGACAATGCTCCTGACAATAGAGCAGATGGTGGGAGTGAGCCTTGTCCCATTGTTGCTGATGTATCTTTGAATAAACCGAGAGATAAAGCTGATCGAATGGCTGCACGCCCTTGCACAGGTTGTATGGTGGAGGTGGCGTTCCTTTGAAGCAATGTAAATGGGGCGTGCAGACTATGTAGGAATTGGAGATTGATAAATTGCTCTTCCATCGTCCTTTTATATCTACAGTAGCAATGGACAAAGACACACCTACAGGACCAAATTGATGGCTGGACTTCGTGCAGTTACCTTGAACCACCTGTGCTCTCTTTTGACTTTTGACAACCTATTCTTTACCTATCACCATCTCACCATATTCAAAGAAATGTATAATCTATACTTTGTGATAAGCTTTCATGCACGAGTCTCCTGCAACAAAGAACAACAAATAAATACTTGTATTTTATGTTTTACTGAAGCCATTTGCTCAGCTCCTGTCACGCATGTAGCTGTCCATATTAACCATACTACCAGACCTCACTAGGAAGGTTACATTGCTAAACCAGCTACTACCATCACCTGCCCCTGAACAAACATAGGGAGGTCTTGAGAGGGATGTCTGTGTCTTTGGTCAGTTTAAGGTGAACTTGGAAACAGCTGGTATGCTGAGGGCCTCGGAGTGTGTGTGTGTGTGTTAGTGTGTTAGTGTGTGTGTGCTTTAAGTCCGAAATGAGCAACAGCTACAGTCCATTGTATTTGTTTAGGACGATTTACAATGACATAAATACATGCCTCTTCGGGGAATGGCTAAATACAGTTAGTCTGAGCAATATATAGGGCAAGGCATGGGAGGCCACTTTTGAAACTCATCTCAATGATCAAGAGAGACCAGCTGAAATAATGAAAAACAAGCCGTGTGTACTGAATGAGAACAAGCAGTGTGTACTGAATGAGAACAAGCAGTGTGTACTGAATGAGAACAAGCAGTGTGTACTGAATGAGAACAAGCAGTGTGTACTGAATGAGAACAAGCAGTGTGTACTGAATGAGAACAAGCAGTTTGTACTGAATGAGAGAGCTGCCCTCTCAGATTCATCTTACATCTAAAGCAAGAAAATATATTTATCAGGATATTTTCCTAGTGCAATTGATTGTGACAGTGTTTTACATAGTTACTTAGGATTACAACACACCTGTGAAACAAAGTTATGAAGTACATGTGTGGTATGTGTAAGAAGCGTGAAATACTGACATATGATATCCTTTAAGGTCAGAAATGAATAGCACAACCTAACAAACCTTTTTTGAGAGTGGTACCCCTTTAATATAAGGATCTGTCTGCTTTCCTGAAAGGATGTCTGTGTGTCTGTGTGTCATGTGTCGTGTGTCGTGTGTGTGTGTGTGTGTGTGTGTGTGTGTGTGTGTGTGTGTGTGTGGTGTAAGGTTGAGGTTTCTCTCAGTCAGTATGAGGAAGGTGATGGGAGATCAAGAGCAGACTTCCACCAGGTGGAAAAGCCAAGCTTTCAGGGATCAGAGGTCAGAGACACAGGAGTGGTCACACACGTGTCAGGACATTATTTACAGCTGTAGAGGCCCACCACAGACCACCAACGACTGCCCTGCTCTACACTACTCTAGTCCATCAGTGTAGCTGACCCTTTGGAAGTGTTTGCCTCCTGGGTCCACTAGGTGGGAGTAAACATCAAGACATAACAATGTTCTGGTAGTCATTATAACATAGTGTTTATCCTTTAACAGCAGATACATGAACAAAGGAACTGTGCAAAAGTTTGCTCTTTATTTTTCTGAAACAGCTGAGAACGCTGCCCTTGTTATGTTATTAAAGTGTTATACTGTAAACAATGCTATTCAAGTGTGTGCATGTGTGTTGTGTGGTGTTCGCATGTTTGTGTTTGTGAATATGACATTGTGTGTGTGTGTGTGTGTGTGTGTGTGTGTGTGTGTGTGTGTGTGTCCATGTGTGTGCATAACTTGAAAAAGGGTCCATCACCTTTGGGTTTCTTGTTCAAGGTTGGGAGGGAGTTAAGGCCAGGGTCAGTGTGTGGGTAACAGAGATGGAATGTGTTTTAGCTGCCTAGTGCTATGGCTTCCAGATCCTACATTTGTCATTCAAATACCGAAAATAGAAAAGAAACTCAGTGTGCAATATGAGAACACCATCTCTTATTCCACTGCCATGAATATCTTAAGAGTGCTTAATATGTACCCACTGACCAAATGATCTTACACAAATACACTCTGCCTAAGTTGACTCTTTCTAACCTTCGCTATGAAAACCTTTATTGATAGACCAAGTGAATTTGTCAGTGAATTTCAATCTACTGCAGACTTAAATCTCAAATGTCCTCTGTCATTGAATATAGTGGGTGGAATGTATGAATGAACATATCCAGTTTAGTTGTAAATTCGTGTCACTAGTGGGCCTATATTAAGTAAGCAAGGACTCAGTAAGATAATTATAGAATGAAGTGATCCTTAAAACCAAGCTGTCATTTACAGTACATTCTGACATAGAAAGAGACACATCAATGGTGTTACCCAGAGTAGTGGCACTGGCAAAGCCCTGGACAGTAAAAGCTAAAGGTTTTACAATCTTGGTTCTGTATGATGGTAGTATAGGATGATTTCAAACCAGGTTCAACCAATAAAATGAATACTTCCAAACTGTAGCAGTAGGAAGCTTTATGGATTGAACAGAAGTGTCTAAAATAACATCAACAGTCAAATTAAATCCAGGCTTGCTGTCTAGAGGGCTAGTGGATGAATGTCACTAAAATGGGAGCCTGGGGTTGTTAAAGAATCCAGTAAAAGGCTGTTGGTCAATAGCGGGAAATCAGATAAAGCCTAATACCAGACATTGATATGAAGTCTGATAGAGAGTCAAGAGTGTCTGCTAGAAATGTTCATGTAAAATCTGCTGCACATGCAAAGACCCTAGTCCCGTGTAGCTCAGTTGGTAGAGCATGGCGTTTGCAACGCCAGGGTTGTGGGTTCGTTTCCCACGGGGGGCCAGTATTAAATAAAACAAATGTATGCACTCACTCTGGATAAGAGCGTCTGCTAAATGTAAAAAATGTAAAATGAGATGTGCTACCAAGACATCAACATTATTTCCTTCTGGGAATCTTCTAGGCAGAGACACATATAGCTCAGGGACTGTTCTCTTTGTCAATAGACTGTTCTCTTTGTCAAATTGTTGTTGCAGTGAGTAACTGGTCATGGTATTTACCCATGGTAACCATCCATAAGGCATTTATAAATTGTGTGTTTACCATTTATTAATCATTACTCCCACATTTATAAACCATTTACTATTTGTAATACCCTGCTAAAACTATGCATTAGAAACACGTTTGTACTACAGCCTTTGCTGTTGAGCCCATGTGGTTTTGCATTGCATCAAATACTTGTGTTGCTTTCATGTGCAAACTTCAAAGAAACAACCTGTCAATCATTGAGAGTCACTGTTGGTTGAATTATCTAATGTACCATCCACTTAATTAGCTTGACCTTTTGCATTGATGTGAACTCGAATGGCCTGATTTGGTTTAGCCAATTAGAAGCCATATGGATTACGTACAAGCTGCGTGATCCACCTGCCTTCTCTGAGCTGCTTCACGAGCTAAGGGAGGAGGAAGATATGACTCAAGACAGGACTGTTCCCACCAGTATTGTGACGTCATCAGCTGTCACTACAATTGCTGCAGCAACCACAGAAGCTAACAGTGCAATGGAGCTGCTGAGAAAATAACTGAATGGTTTGAAAACTGAGATGACTCGTCTTAAGTCTGCTGTTGTCACCACAGGTAAGCCTGACACGCCCACTCAAAAGTCAGATTCTGCTGTCAGAAAGAAGAATGCTGATCAATCTCAAGGTCCTACCAAGGATGAAGGTAGACCTGGTATCTTATGCTATAAATGGATGGACACTTCTAACGAGACTGAGGGCGTGGAAAATCTGAAGAAAGTCAACAAGTGTCTCATCAGCCAGAAACAGTCGATGGGAAACTACAGAGGGACCCAGTAAAGGAGCAGCCTGAAATCCCGGTGAAGATACAGTATGTTCCACCAAGTGCAACAAGAAACGTGAAGAAATAAAATACATACTACTTACCGGTTTAATGGGCCCTAGCTCTGTTGTTCCCTTACAGATTGAAGGCATCTATGCTAAAGGTTTACTAGATAGTCTCAGATTACTCAACTCTACAGGTCCTTTTACAACAAGTACTTGACGCATCTGCCATTAAACACTTGGAGATTTGGGGGCTTAGCTCAGAGCAATACCCCTACAATGGCTATTTGTCACTGAAGTTGGAGTTCTCAGGATTAGTAATCGGTGTAGCGGAGACCATTAAAGCACTTGTGTTGGTATGTCCAGACGTGGCCATGAAGTCTTTATGCTGGTTGGTACGAACACTTCTGTGGTGAGAAGGCTGATGATGATGCGAAGAAAAAGGAGGTAAAGACTTCCTGAGCACACTACGAGTTCATCCTGCCATCAAAGAGGTTTATGAGAAAATGGAAGAGACCCCAAATGATGTTGATGACAAGAAAAGAGGAACAGTTTGGTTCTCGTAGACAAAACCTGTAACATTGCCCCCTGTTGAACTAGCAAGAGTCACTGGAATTCTGAAGTTTCGTGGATCACCTTGTACCTTCCTGTTGGATAGGCAAGAAGAATCCAATTTCCAGAAGATTCCCAGTTTCCAGAAGAACTTCTTGTGAGACCTGAAATTCAGACGTCTACGGCTGTGTCGTCTCGAATAATAATATTTACATTCAGGAATGTATCATCGCGGGAATTGACCTTAAAACGTGGCATGCCCATTGCTTACCTGTTTCCTGTAGATGTATAGTAGCTCCTGCTGCCCCTGAGGGGGATAAGCGCAATTTACCTGAGAAGCTGACTCCTTTTTCATTCGACTTTGGTGATTCAGCTGTATCTGATGAATGGAAGAAGAGGTTTTATCTGACAAAATGATGGAATGAAAATCCGTTGAGTTTGACGTTGGTTGTTCCAAGAGCACTCACCATACCATCAGAGTCACTGATGACACACCGTTTAGGGAGAGGTCTCAATGGCTGGCCCCAGCTGATGTGGAAGATGTGAGAAACTACTAAAGAACCTGAAAAATGCTGAAATTAGCTCTCAGTCGAGAAGGCCCCAAGTGTTGCAGATTGTGGTGGTGAGGAAGAAGAACGGAACTATACGGATGTGTTTGGACTACAGGAAACTCAACAGACGTATAGTTGCTGACCAATACACAGTTCCACGGATTGAAGATGCCCTGACCAGTTTGAATGGAATCAAATAGTTCAGCGTGTTGGATCTCAGAAGTAGATATTATCAAATTCCGATGAGTGAAGCTGACAAAGAGAAGACTGCTTTCTGGATTCAATCAGTGTGAGAGGATGCCGCAGGGTGTGTCAGGAGCACCAGCAACTTTTCAACATGTTATGGAACAGACCGTTGGAGACATGAATCTGCTCTAAGTTCTTGTGTACTTAGACGACCTGATAGTCTTCGTAAAAACACTGGAAAAACACAAAGAGAGGCTTCTTGAAGTGTTGAATTGTTTAAAAGATGAAGGACTGAAGTTGTCGTTGGACAAGTGTCAATTCTGCCGAACGTCAGTCAACTAAACTCAGCAAAAAAAGAAACGTCCCTTTTTCAGGACCCTGTCTTTCAAAGATAATTTGTAAAAATCCAAACAACTTCACAGATCTTCATTGTAAAGGGTTTAAACACTGTTTCCCATGCTTGTTCAATGAAACATAAACAATTAATGAACATGCACCTGTGGAACGGTCGCTAAGACACTAACAGCTTACAGACGGTAGGCAATTAAGGTCACAGTTATGAAAACTTAGGACACTAAAGAGGCCTTTCTACTGACTCTGAAAAACACCAAAAGAAAGATGCCCAGGGTCCCTGCTCATCTGCGTGAACATGCCGTAGGCATGCTGCAAGGAGGCATGAGGACTGCAGATATGGCCAGGGCAATAAATAAAGGACTGGCAATCACTGCTTGACTGCCCTCTAACCAGATTTTTCATCGGGTTCTTGGTCACCTCCCTGAACAAGGCCCTTCTCCCCCAATTGCTCAGTTTGGCAAGACCAACTCTAGGAAGAGTCTTGTTGGTTCCAAACTACTTCCATTTAAGAATGATGGAGGCCACTGTGTTGTTGGGGACCTTCAATGCTGCAAAAAAAATTTGGTACACTCTCACAGACCTGTGCCTCGACACAATCCTGTCTCGGAGTTCTACGGACAATTCCTTCGACCTCATGGCTTGGTTTTTGCTTTGACATGCACTGTCAACTGTGGGACCTTATATAGACAGGTGTGTGCCTTTCCAAATCATGTCCAATCAATAAAATCTACCACAGGTGAACTCCAATCAAGTTGTAGAAACATCTCAAGGATGGTCAATGGAAACAGGATGCACCTGAGCTCAATTTCAAGTCTCATAGCAAAGGGTTTGAATATTTATGTAAATAAGGTATTTCTGTTTGTTTTTTACTTTTTATAAATTTGCAAACATTTCTAAAAACCTGTTTTCGATTTGTCATTATGGGGTATTGTGTGTAGATTGATGAAGGAAAACATGTATTTAATCAATTTTAGAATAAGGCTGTAACGTAACAAAATGTGGAAAAAGGGAAGGGGTCTGAATACTTTCCGAATGCACTGTATATTTTTTGGTCTGTATATTCTGTTTATCATCTGTATATTATGTTGATTGTGGCAGCACCATTTCACAGAGTCAAATTCCTGTACATGCAAATGTATTTGGCGAATGAAGCTGGTTCTGACATGGTAAGAGCGTTGTGCCAGTAACCGAAAGGTCACTGGTTCTAATCCCCGAGCCGACTAGGTGAAAAATCTGTCGATGTGCCCTTGAGCAAGGCACTTAACCCTAATTGCTCCTGTAAGTCGCTCTGGATAAGAGCGTCTGCTAAATGACTAAAATGTAAAATGTAATGGTAACCTGAGTTTAGCTGGTTTATCATATGTCAGTTTACATTCTATTATTTGGGACTGGTTATGTACTGGATCCCCATGTGCTGTGTTATGTGTGTCCTTGGGCTTAATACCCAAAATATTACTAATTTTCCATAGGAACGTCCATCTCATCCCCAGTCAGCCTCTCCAGATGACGCCTCAGAAGCTGAAGCCAAAACTGAGAGCACGTCCTCTAGGGGAATATCCTCCCTAAAAAATGCACGCCGCTGCTTCCTCTCCTTCAAAGGAAGGAGGGCGCAGCTGGCACATTTAGGGGGAACGCTGACGCCATCCTTGGCGTGCTGTGCACCCAAACACACAAAACATAGGTCGTGGGGGTCCGCAGCCGTCAAGGAGGCACAGCGGCATTGAGCTCTGAAAATAGGTTTTGGGGGTGGAAAATCTCCTGGTGTGCTCATTTAGGACGACATCGACGAACTGGAAAATCGACGGCGTTTCTTCATCCTGAGTCTTCTCTTCGTCTCTTCTTGGCTTCTTCAGTCTAGTCCAGTTGCTGAAGATAAAGGGTGGTTGATTGAGGGGAAGCATCCCCTCTTATAGGGACACCTGTACTCCTATTGGCTGCAGGTGTGTGCATAATTTTGTCTCAGGCTGTTGCTGCCTTAGGGCAGTGGGTAAACCAATAGGAGCAGAGCTCCCCTATGGGGCGGAGCTCCACGATATAGAACAGACGACTCTGCGGTTCATTGCAAACAGAAGGCTCATAATAGCCAATCACAACACTGAACTGGCCAATGGCAGGGATTTGTTAGTTCATCCTTCACTCCAGTCAAAGTGACCAATCTAATGTTTCTAGGCACACACCCGCCTTTAAGCCTGTTCCCCATTAGTCTGAAATCCAAACCCAAAGGTGCCAAGACTTGAGAGAGAGCAATTTGAGAAATTGAGAGCGAAAACTTGACATTGACAAGTGACTATTGCTGGTGGACAATTTAATACATTCAAATGCATTATTTGCACGGTTGAATCACGTTTCTTTGCTTACAGTTCTAATATGTACTGTTTAAGACATTTGTTTTTCTTGTTGATCTGTGACAATGATGTTCTTCTCGCCGAAAGTCACACTTACAAGCTCTCAAGTTTAATTTGCGCTGTCGACTGGCCTGTGCACTGCTGGACCAGTCAGTCCTCTGCTCGCTCGACCACATTTCTTGTCTCTGGACTCAGTGTTTGCTCACACAATGATGTTCATCTTGCTCGCACGCGCAATCTCGTGCGTGTTCGACTTTTGAATCGGATTTGACGCCATTAGATCATCAAGGACATCAACCACCCGATCCACTGCCTGTTCACCCCGCTATTATCCAGAAGGCGAGGTCAGTACAGGTGCATCAAAGCTGGGACCGAGAGACTGAAAAACAGCTTCTATCTCAGACTGTTAAATAGCCATCACTAGCACATTAGAGGCTGCTGCTGCCTATAGAAATCACTGGCCACTTTAAGAAATGGAACACTAGTCACTTTAATAATGTTTACATATCTTGCATTACTCATCTCATATGTATATACTGTATTCTATAATATTCTACTGTATCTTAGTCCATGCCGCTCTGTCATTGCTCGTCCATATATGTATATATTCTTAATTCCATTCCTTACTTAGATGTGTGTGTATTGGGTATATGTTGTGAAATTGTTAGATATTACTTCTTAGATATTACTGCACTGTCGGAGCTAGAAGCACAAGCATTTCGCTACACCCGCAATAACATCTGCTAAACACGTGTATGTGACAAATAAAATTTTATTTGATATTGTCATTGTCATTATTACCAGACCCCTTACAAAAAAAGATTGCAGTTTTGAATCTGTAAAAGTGCAGTAACTGCAGTTGACTGTGGTATTTTGGACGTAGTAATTGCAGAATAACTGCAGTTATACTGCACTCTAACTACAGGTGTACTGCAGTTATACTGCAATCTGACTGCAATTTGTTTGCTGACACACACAACTTACCAAAATTGTATCTTCTGACTGGTGAATGAATGAACCCCTGTTATTATTCGGTAGCCTGTGATCAGTCACATCTGGTCAACATTCCTTCATCTTCTTAATTAACCCACGTGCCGCCTACACCTACCTGCTCACTACCTGGCTGTACCGATAGACAGTGCTGTCGAAACTATTGTGTCTGACACTGGAGTACAGTACACGCCCACTGTACTGGTAGGCTACTGAATAGAATTCCCGTTGATTTGGTCCAGATACGCTGTGGAGAAGGCTGTCCCGTATCATCATGTGAATGTTGATGGCCTCGGAGAGATGATCGAACTCGTCTGGCTTTCGCATACACACACCTATTCGCGGGAAACATTTGCAATTTGCAACAGTGGGGAACACTCGCTCAAACTCTTTCCTCAAAGTGTAATGTTCTGTTTGTTTACGTTGAATTAACTTTTTCTTAGTTATGGATGTCTTAAGTCAAAAGATAGGCATGTGCTTTATTTTGTTGGTGTTACTGAGCGCCATGGGGATGTCTTTTGCTATTAAGAGGACATACGTCAGAGGATCAGGTAAGTGGTGCTCATGTCCTCACCTGCATTAAGTTGAAGTTCTGACAATATTTTATTATGGACACCTTATTCAAGTACTTGTTGTGTTGCTTAGTACTTGTTGTGTTCTGATGTATAGCCTAATTCACACAACAAAATCCCCACAGCATTGTTATATTTAGGCTGCACATGGACTTTGTTGACTGTTGGAACGCATTACGGTTTATCTGGGGTTATTCGTACCTGTAGCCCATATAGGTTAATGTCTGTACGTCTTTTCCCAGTAGATAGCTTAAATATCGCTGCCTCTGAAGATGGCTAGGTATTATAGGAATGTGAGCTATGCTGTCAACTCATCAATTCTATAGGTTTGAAAGCAAACATTGTTCAATACAGTTATAAATGTCACTGTCTTTGTTCACTTGGTACTACTGTGTTAAAAATAGTAATGTTGTGCAGAGCGTCTCAATCCACCTCTGGACATCGAGCTGGAGACAATCAACTGCACTGCAGTCAGGGTCAAGTGGAGGATACCCTGGAGACACGTCAGTACCGTTACAGGTTACAAGGTAAGACCTACTGTGTGTCTCACTTGTACACTTCTGGAATGATGATGTTTGAGTGTTGTAAGGAAAACCATCTCTGATCTTAGTTAGTTTCTTAGTTACGTTCTCATGAAGAAGAAAATGGTTTATTTTCAATTGAAATATATCTCTAGTAGACAGAAACCCCATTGTCTTGTGAAACTGTGCGAAGTTTGCTTCCCACACACATCATTAGCTGCTGCAGTTTTAAATGTACTCTCCCAAGGGAAAATCAGAAAGGGTTTGTTTGTTTTTAGTCGCTGTTTATATTCAGACTCTTAGTTGTAATATAGAATTGTGACAAGGCCCTGAGCCTGGGAGGAGATGATTAAATGAATAATCCATGCTTAGAGATCCACATGACAGCTTGTAAAATCCTGTAGTCATTTTGTCATCTAGTCAAAGTCATTTTACCCCCAGTCAGTTTCCCCCAGGGGAGAGCCTACAAAGTAACTGTGTCTTTATGAGAGTGTTCAAGTCTATCAGACATATTTCTAGTCATTTTCTAGTCACTGCTACCTTTGAGATCCAAAACAAGCCTGTCTTTACTGTATTTTAGCAGATCGTTTGTTAACCCTTTACACTCGTGGGATAGTACCAAATTGAAATGTTTCAAACAGAAGAAAATATGAGAAACACATGCATAACCATGGTAGCAATTGAAAGGGAACACTTTGGAGATTATGGGGAAATGATCAGACCAAAGGTGAGGACACATCAGTTCACCTGACACAAGACTGAACACAAATATTACACTTGCTTTTATGTGCATTTAGCATTTACTTTTTGCAGGATTTGTCGATAATGAAATCTGAAAATACTGTGGATATATTCAGTAACTTAATAACGATATTCATGGAAAATGAGGGGTAGGTACGACATATGACAAAAAATGACAAGGGTTTGCGTAAGAGATCTAACTGGTGTCTCCAAGTGACCACACGCCTCTCCAAAGTGTGCACAGTTAC
Organism: Coregonus lavaretus; assembly: GCF_964263955.1. NCBI lineage: Eukaryota > Metazoa > Chordata > Actinopteri > Salmoniformes > Salmonidae > Coregonus > Coregonus lavaretus. The sequence goes on along the minus strand of NC_139991.1, from coordinate 42,741,218 downwards.
TCAATCATTTCAATGCACTTGGAAAGAGCCTTCAACTATAAGGTGCTTTTTTGAGCTCTCCTAGCATCCGTCATGCCCAGGGCACAAGGGCACGTGCCCCCTCAGATTTGCCCTGTACAATTCTTCTGATGTTAAATTATTTACTAACGTCATTTTTAAGCCCACTTTTAATCATAATTATTTATAAAAAGATCTGTAAGCAATATTTTGCGGAGGGGGCACACTGACTGGACCTGCATCCCCACCATCACACAATACTGTTGTTGTTTACGCAATCCAAAAACGGCCCATTATAAATCGCAATCTGGGTCAGGTGGGCATAATTTGAAAGCTTATTCTATTGCCAACATGAAAAGTTATAAAATACGATCTTATAGAAAGGAGTCATGAGTGCATTCAGGTGCGTGTTCCGCAGCAAATTTTCTTCACAATAGACAAACATAGGCTTATTCTGTTCAGAACATCCCAGGGTAAGATGCCATGTCATCCTTATAACTGTACATCAAACATAACGATCATAAACATTGATGCTGTAAATTACATGAGTTTTATAATATGGAAATGTAAAGTGCACATTTGGACTCGGGTGTGTGGTTTGCTTGTATGACATCACAGCAGTATTTATTATAATCCTCAAGAGCTCATCTTTCAGAACACATCGAGTTCTCCTGATTTACAGCATTCCCCTCTCTCAAGCAACAAAAAATATGCAAAAGTAGCCCAAATAGCGGGAGGGATGGGAGCATCTTCTTGTTGTGCTTGGTGCTGCCGTTTTATAATGCCTGTCAGCTGAATCCCATACATCGCTGTAAAGCGGAGACTCTGAGCTCTGACATGTATAGCATGTTAGCCACTGCGGTCCAATTTAGGTGCTTATCAGTGACCAAATCTGCCATTTTCAACCCGTATACGTGTTATAGGGCTACCAAGGTGACTTGTGTTGTGTATATGATATGATTTAGCAAAGAAAGCCTGTCATGAACTGTCTTTATGCACTTAAAGATGCAGTCCAGTATCTTAAACACAACGAATTTGTAACATATTGTACGAATTGGATTCATACATAAAAAAATTAAATAATTGCAGTTCGTAACATACAGTATCATACGAAATGGATGACGTAGTACACAATTGGATGACATGGTACACAAAAAACAGGGACCCGTTTTGGCTCGTGAGCACCACTTTTAAAACTACTGGCTGAAATTATACAAACGTTTGGGAGCATCACATTTATGAGGAGAAAGATGCGAACAATTAATACTGAGAAATATATTTTATTGAATTAAATTTACAATTAAATATACACTCCCCAAATTATGATATACAGTGGGGAGAACAAGTATTTGATACACTGCCGATTTTGCAGGTTTTCCTACTTACAAAGCATGTAGAGGTCTGTAATTTTTATCATAGGTACACTTCAACTGTGAGAGACGGAATCGAAAACAAAAATCCAGAAAATCACATTGTATGATTTTTAAGTAATTCATTTGCATTTTATTGCATGACATACGTATTTGATCACCTACCAACCAGTAAGAATTCCGGCTCTCACAGACCTGTTAGTTTGTTTTTAACCCTCCCGTTGTCCTAGGGTCAAAATGACCCGCCACTGTGTTGAACCAACTTTATTTAATTTTTATATTTTTGGGATCATTTATGAGAAGGAGGCAGTGATACTTTCTTTAAAGTCTCACTGCCTCCTTCTCACAAATGATCCCAAAAATATAAAAATTAAATAAAGTTGGTTCAACACAGTGGCGGGTCATTTTGACCCTAGGACAACGTAAGAAGCCCTCCTGTTCTCCACTCATTACCTGTATTAACTGCACCTGTTTGAACTCATTACCTGTATAAAAGACACCTGTCCACACACTCAATCAAACAGACTCCAACCTCTCCACAATGGCCAAGACCAGAGAGCTGTGTAAGGACATCAGAGATAAAATTGTAGACCTGCACAAGGCTGGGATGGGCTACAGGACAATAGGCAAGCAGCTTGGTGAGAAGGCAACAACTGTTGGCGCAATTATTAGAAAATGGAAGAAGTTCAAGATGACGGTCAATCACCCTCGGTCTGGGGCTCCATGCAAGATCTCACCTCGTGGGGCATCAATGACCATGAGGAAGGTGAGGGATCAGCCCAGAACTACACGGCAGGATCTGGTCAATGACCTGAAGAGACACACTATGCCGTCATGGATTAAAATTCTGCAGCGCATGCAAGGTCCCCCTGCTCAAGCCAGCGCATGTCCAGGCCCGTCTGAAGTTTGCCAATGACCATCTGGATGATCCAGAGGAGGAATGGGAGAAGGTCATGTGGTCTGATGAGACAAAAATAGAGCTTTTTGGTCTAAACTCCACTCGCCGTGTTTGGAGGAAGAAGAAGGATGAGTACAACCCCAAGAACACCATCCCAACCGTGAAGCATGGAGGTGGAAACATCATTCTTTGGGGATGCTTTTCTGCAAAGGGGACAGGACGACTGCACCGTATTGAGGGGAGGATGGATGGGGCCATGTATCGCGAGATCTTGGCCAACAACCTCCTTCCCTCAGTAAGAGCATTGCAGATGGGTCGTGGCTGGGTCTTCCAGCATGACAATGACCCGAAACACACAGCCAGGGCAACTAAGGAGTGGCTCCGTAAGAAGCATCTCAAGGTCCTGTAGTGGCCTAGCCAGTCTCCAGACCTGAACCCAATAGAACATCTTTGGAGGGAGCTGAAAGTCCGTATTGCCCAGCGACAGCCCCAAAACCTGAAAGATCTGGAGAAGGTCTGTATGGAGGAGTGGGCCAAAATCCCTGCTGCAGTGTGTGCAAACCTGGTCAAGACCTACAGGAAACGTATGATCTCTGTAATTGCAAACAAAGGTTTCTGTACCAAATATTAAGTTCTGCTTTTCTGATGTATCAAATACTTATGTCATGCAATAAAATGCAAATTAATTACTTAAAAATCATACAATGTGATTTTCTGGATTTTTGTTTTAGATTCCGTCTCTCACAGTTGAAGTGTACCTATGATAAAAAATTACAGACCTCTACATGCTTTGTAAGTAGGAAAACCTGCAAAATCGGCCGTGTATCAAATACTTGTTCTCCCCACTGTATATATTTTTGGCTCTATACTCAATAATTTTGGATTTTACATCAAATGTTTCATATGAGGTGACTGTACAGAATGTCACCTTTTATTTGAGGGTATTTTCATACATATCTGATTTACCATTTATAAATGAAAGCTTTATAGATCTAGTCCCCATTTGACAAATTTCACTTATAGTGTACAAAAGTAGTCAAAAGTTTAGGGCCCTACCCTAAAGCTTAGTCACTGTTCTAGCCAGCTACCACCCGGGGGAAGGAGGGTGACAGGGGGAGCAGGTAGCTGGCTCGTGGTGGCTATTCAGTAGCCTGATGGTCTGGGGGTAGAAGCTATTGACCAGTCTTTCAGTTTTGCCATAATGTCCCTATACTGCCCACGTCTGAGTGATGGAAGCGGGGAGAACAGTCCGTGGCTGGGGTGCCTGATGATCTTCTTGGCCTTCCTGTGACACCTGGTGTTGTAGGTGTCCTGGAGGGCAGGCAGTGTGCACCCAATGGTGCATTCGGCTGAGCGTACCACCCTCTGTAGTGCCTTGCAGTCAGCGGCGGTGGAGTTGCTGTACCAGGCTGTGATGCAGCCTGACAGTATGCTCTCGATGGTTTTCCCGTAGAACACTGTGAGGGCCCTCAGGGACAGGCCGAATTTCTTCAGCCTCCTGAGGTTGAAGAGTCGCTGTCGTGCCTTCTTCATCACGGTGCCCATGTGTTTAGACCATTTCAGCTGTTCAGAGATGTGTACGCCAAGGAAGTTGAAGTTTTTGACAGTCTCCACGGCAGCCCTGTTGATGAGGATGGGAGCGTGCAGGAGGGGACTGAGGACGCACCTTTGTGGGGCCCCCGTGTTGAGGATCAGTGTGGAGGAGTTAATGTTGCCTACCTTCACCACCTGGGGGTGGCCCGTCAGGAAATCCAAGACCCAGTTGCATAGGGAGGAGTTCAGTCCCAGGGCCGTGAGCTTTGTAGTGAGCTTAGAGGGCACTATGGTGTGGGAGGCCGAGCTGTAGTCGATGAACAGCATCCTCACTTATGCATTCCTTTTGTCCAGGTGGGTGAGGGCAGTGTGCAGTGCAGTGGCAATTGCATCGTCCGTGGATCTGTCAGGGCGGTAGGCGAATTGGAGAGGGTCAAGTGTGTCGGGGAGGGAGGAGGTGATGTGGTCTTTGACTAGCCTCTTGAAGCACTTCATGATGACGGAAGTGAGTGCTATGGGTTGGTAGTCATTCAGTTCAGTTACTTTCCCTTTCTTGGGCACGGGATGATCTTGAAGCAGGTGGGAATAACGGCCTGAGCTAGCGAGAGATTTAAAAAAAGAAGGAAAACACAACAGCTTGCTGGTCTGCACATGCTCTGAGGGAGCAGCTAGGGATGCCGTCTGGGCTGGCAGCCTTGCGAAGTTTGAATGACTTACATAGTCCTCCGTGAAGACCGTAAGCACATAGCCCTCGCTGTCCTCAGGGTCTCCTTGGCAGCTCAGTCATTTTGCTCAAAGCGTGAGAAAAATGTATTTAGCTCGTCTGGTAGGGTGGGGTTGGTGTCCACGACATGACTGGCTTTCTTTTTGTAATCTGTGATCATTAGAAAAAAAACTATACACACATAATCCTGAAAAATATACATGGAGTCATTCAACACTGGTCACTGTTTCACCCACTTTATACATTATGTATATTGTGACCCACTGACGGGAGAGGTTGTGTTTTCTCTAGCAGGAGGTAAGCTTGGCTTCTTATATGGTGTTGAGTAAAGCTTAAACCATGTATTTAGATTGTAGGTAGGTATTGTAGTTAGGTATTATAGGTAGTTTACTCAGGTAGTTATTGTAGGTAATTATTGTAGGTAAGGACTGTATTCGGCGGACCCCGGCGAAGCACGAGGCTAGCTTACCCACTACTTGGACCAACAAAGCTAGCTAGCTAGCGGGTAGCTACCGGTAACTTTTAGCAACTTTTAGCAACTGTGGTTAGCTGTTTCCAATGTTATTTCACGCTTAAGAGTGCCTGTAATTGAGCCAGCTAGCTGCCACCTTCAGCTGTTTTTCTAACCTCATTATCATTAACGTTAGGTGGTTGGTAGCTGCTGTACTTAATTTCGGCTACTGATTGCAGTCTGCCAGTTTGGCTTTATACATAGCTTGGGCTTTGTCGAGTAAGGCTTAAACTATGTATTTAGATTGTAGTTAGGTACTATAGGTAGGCATCGTGGGCTGTATATTATTAAGTAGTATAGGTAGGCATCGTGGGCTGTTGTGGATAGCTGTTGTGTAGTTATTGTAGGTTACTTTTGTATTCGGCGGTGCCGGGTGTAGCACGAAGCTAGCTAGCTAACTCACCTCCTGGATTAGCTGGCGAGTTGCTATTAGCAACGGTTGCAACTAAAAACAATATCCTTTTAGCCAGATACATTCGTTCGCAGCGACGCCGTTTTTCAAACAAAGTCAACACAGTAGCCATTGCTAGCCAGCCAACACTACCAGCTGGCTGTACTGTGGTAGCTAAATACAATATCTTTGTGCTAGCTACCCAACGTTTAATCATTGCTGCGTTATGAAAGGTAAGCTTGGCTTCTTATATGGTGTTGAGTTAAGCTTAAACCATGTATTTAGATTGTAGGTAGGTATTGTAGTTTGGTATTATAGGTAGCTTACTCAGGTAGTTATTGAAGGTTATTGTAGGTAATTATTGTAGGTAAGGACTGTATTCGGTGGACCCCGGCGAAGCACGAGGCTAGCTTACCCACTACTTGGACCAACAAAGCTAGCTAGCTAGCGGGTAGCTACTGGTAACTTTTTGCAACTGTGGTTAATTGTTTCCAATGTTATTTCATGCTTAAGAGTACCTGTGATTGAGCCAGCTAGCTGCTACCATTCAGCTGTTTTTCTAACCTCATCCGAGGCATTAACGTTAGGTGGTTGGTAGCTGCTGTACTTAATTACAGCTACTGATAACAGTCTGCTGTAGTTTACAACAATTCTAATTTCTAAAGTGGAAGTTGGGAGAGTTTTACTCGGGTGGTTCAGTGAAACAATTATAGTTTCTGAGGTGGAAGTTGGGAGAGTTATATATATATTTTTTTTTGGTGAGGGAGGCCTGCTCTCTCCTTTCCCTGATGTTTAGTTCATTTCATTCCGATCTCCTCTGCATTATTGTAGCCATCTGCTGCAGCCTGTCAACTATGCCTCTGCCTATCCCTGTTCTCTCCTCTCCGCACAGGCTACACAAACGCCTCACACCGCGTGGCTGCTGCCTCTCTAACCTGGTGGTCCCTGCACGCACCACACACCTGGAGTTCCAGGTCTCAGGCAGCCTCTGGAACTGCCGTTCTGCCGCCAACAAGGCTGACTTCATCCCAGCCTATGCTACCCTCCAGTCCCTCGACTTCCTGGCGCTGACGGAAACATGGATTACCACTGAAAACACTGCGACTCCTACTGCTCTCTCCTCGTCTGACCATGTGTTCTCGCATACCCCGAGAGCATCTGGTCAGAGGGGTGGTGGCACAGGAATCCTCATCTCTCCCAAGTGGTCATTCTCAATTTTTCCCCTAACCCATCTGTCTATCTCCTCATTTGAATTCCACGCTGTCACAGTCACTAGCCCATTTAAGCTTAATATCCTTGTCATCTATCGCCCTCCAGGTTCCCTTGGAGAGTTCATCAATGAGCTTGACGCCTTGATAAGTTCCTTTCCTGAGGATGGCTCACCCTTCACAGTTTTGGGGGATTTCAACCTCCCCACGTCTACATTTGACTCATTTCTCTCTGCCTCCTTCTTTCCACTCCTCTCCTCTTTTGACCTCACCCTCTCACCATCCCCCCCCCCACTCACAAGGCAGGCAATATGCTTGACTTCATCTTTACTAGATGTTGCTCTTCTACTAATCTCACTGCAACTCCCCTCCATGTCTCCGACCACTACTTTGTATCCTTTTCTCTCTCGCTCTCCTCCAACACTACTCACTCTGCCCCTACACAGATGGTAACGCGCCGCCGCAACCTTCGCTCTCTCTCTCCCACTACTCTCTCCTCTTCCATCCTATCATCTCTTCCCTCTGCTCAATCCTTCTCCCTCCAATCTCCTGATTCTGCCTCCTCAACCCTCCTCTCCTCCCTTTCTGCATCCTTTGACTCCCTGTGTCCCCTATCCTCCCGGCCGGCTCGGTCCTCCCCTCCAGCTCTGTGGCTTGATGACTCATTGCGAGCTCACAGAACAGAGCTCCGGGCAGCTGAGCGGAAATGGAAGAAAACTAAACTCCCTGCCGACCTGGCATCTTTTCACTCCCTCCTCTCTACATTTTCTTCATCTGTTTCTGCTGCTAAGGCCACTTTCTACCACTCTAAATTCCAAGCATCTGCCTCTAACCCTAGGAAGCTCTTTGCCACATTCTCCTCACTGCTGAATCCTCCCCCCCCCCCCCCCCCTCCCTCTCTGTGGATGACTTTGTCAACCACTTTGAAAAGAAGGTTGACGACATCCGATCCTCGTTTGTTAAGTCAAATGACACTGCTGGTCCTGCTCACACTGCCCTACCCTATGCTTTGACTTCTTTCTCCCCTCTCTCTCCAGATAAAATCTTGCGACTAGTGACTGCAGGCCGCCCAACAACCTGCCCGCTTGACCCCATCCCCTCCTCTCTTCTCCAGACCATCTCCGATGACCTTCTCCCCTACCTCACCTCGCTGATCAACTCATCCTTGACCGCTGGCCATGTCCCTTCCGTCTTCAAGAGAGCGAGAGTTGCACCCCTTCTCAAAAAACCAACACTCGATCCCACTGATGTCAACAACTACAGACCAGTATCCCTTCTTTCTTTTCTTTCCAAAACTATTGAGCGTGCCGTCTTTAGCCAACTCTCTTGCTATCTCTCTCAGAATGACCTTCTTGATCCAAACCAGTCAGGTTTCAGGACTGGTCATTCAACTGAGACTGCTCTTCTCTGTGTCACGGAGGCTCTCCGCACTGCTAAAGCTAACTCTCTCTCCTCTGCTCTTGTCCTTCTAGACCTGTCTGCTGCCTTTGATACAGTGAACCATCAGATCCTCCTCTCCACCCTCTCCGAGCTGGGCATCTCCGGCGCGGCTCAGTCCTGGATTGCGTCCTACCTGACCGGTCGCTCCTACCAAGTGGCGTGGCAAGAAGCTGTCTCCGCACCACGTGCTCTCACCACTGGTGTCCCCCAGGGCTCAGTTCTAGGCCCTCTCCTTTTCTCCCTATACACCAAGTCACTTGGCTCTGTCATATCCTCACATGGCCTCTCCTATCATTGCTACGCTGACGATACACAACTAATCTTCTCCTTTCCCCCTTCTGATAACCAGGTGGCGAATCGCATCTCTGCATGTCTGGCCGACATATCAGTATGGATGACGGATCACCACCTCAAGCTGAACCCTGGCAAGACGGAGCTGCTCTTCCTCCCGGGGAAGGACTGCCCGTTCCATGATCTCGCCATCACGGTTGACAACTCCGTTGTGTCCTCCTCCCAGAGTGCGAAGAGCCTTGGCGTGACCCTGGACAACACCCTGTCGTTCTCCGCTAACATCAAGGCGGTGACCCGATCCTGCAGGTTCATGCTCTACAACATTCGGAGAGTACGACCCTGCCTTACACAGGAAGCGGCACAGGTCCTAATCCAGGCACTTGTCATCTCCCGTCTGGATTACTGCAACTCGCTGTTGGCTGGGCTCCCTGCCTGTGCCATTAAACCCCTACAACTCATCCAGAATGCCGCAGCCCGTCTGGTGTTCAACCTTCCCAAGTTCTCTCACGTCACCCCCCTCCTCCGCACACTCCACTGGCTTCCAGTTGAAGCTCGCATCCGTTACAAGACCATGGTGCTTGCCTATGGAGCAGTGAGGGGAACGGCACCTCCGTACCTTCAGGCTCTGATCAGTCCCTACACCCAGGCGAGGGCATTGCGTTCATCCACCTCTGGCCTGCTGGCTCCCCTTCCTCTGCGGAAGCATAGTTCCCGCTCAGCCCAGTCAAAGCTGTTCGCTGCTCTGGCACCCCAATGGTGGAACAAGCTCCCTCACGACGCCAGGACAGCGGAGTCACTCACCACCTTCCGGAGACATTTGAAACCCCACCTCTTTAAGGAACACCTGGGATAGGATAAAGTAATCCTTCTACCCCCCCCCCCCCCTAAAAAAAAAAAGTATAATTGTAAAGTGGTTATCCCACTGGCTATAGGGTGAATGCACCAATTTGTAGTCGCTCTGGATAAGAGCGTCTGCTAAATGACGTAAATGTGCCCTTGAGCAAGGCACTTAACCCTAATTGCTCCTGTAAGTCGCTCTGGATAAGAGCGTCTGCTAAATGACTAAAATGTAAATGTAAATGTGTATTCTAGTCATGGCTCATCCTACAGTTGAAGTCGAAGTTTACATACACTTAGGTTGGAGTCATTAAAACTAGTTTTTCAACCACTCCACAAATTTCTTGTTAACAAACTATAGTTTTGGCAAGTCGGTTAGGACATCTACTTTGTGTATGACACAAGTAATTTTTCCAACAATTGTTTACAGACAGATTCTTTCATTTATAATTCACTGTATCACAATTCCAGTGGGTCAGAAGTTTACATACGCTAAGTTGACTGTGCCTTTAAACAGCTTGGAAAATTCCAGAATAATGTCATGGCTTTAGAAGCTTCTGATAGACTAATTGACATCATTTGAGTCAATTGAAGGTGTACCTGTGGATGTATTTCAAGGCCTACCTTCAAACTCAGTGCCTCTTTGCTTGACATCATGGGAAAATCAAAAGAAATCAGCCAAGACCTCAGAAAAAGAATGGTAGACCTCCACAAGTCTGGTTCATCCTTGGGAGCAATTTCCAAACGCCTGAAGGTACCACGTTCATCTGTACAAACAATAGTACGCAAATATAAACACCATGGGATCATGCAGCCGTCATACCGCTCAGGAAGGAGATGCATTCTGTCTCCTAGAGATGAACGTACTTTGGTGCGAAAAGTGCAAATCAAATCCCAGAACAACAGCAAAGGACCCTGTGAAGATGCTGGAGGAAACAGGCACAAAAGTATCTATATCCACAGTAAAACGAGTCCTATATCGACATAACCTGAAAGGCCGCTCAGCAAGGAAGATGCCACTGCTCCAAAACCGCCACGGGGACAAAGATCGTACTTTTTGGATTAATGTCCTCTGGTCTGATGAAACAAAAACAGAACTGTTTGGCCATAATGACCATCGTTATGTTTGGAGGGAAAAGGGGTAGGCTTGCAAGCCGAAGAACACCATCTCAACCGTGAAGCACAGGGGTGGCAGCATCATGCTGTGGGGGTGCTTTGCTGCAGGAGGGACTGGTGCACTTCACAAAATAGATGGCATCATGAGGAAGGACAATTATGTGGATATATTGAAGCAACATCTCAAGACATCAGTCAGGAAATTAAAGCTTGGTCGCAAATGGGTCTTCCAAATGGACAATGACCCCAAGCATACTTCCAAAGTTGTGGCAAAATGGCTTAAGGACAACAAAGTCAAGGTATTGGAGTTGCCATCACAAAGCCCTGACCTCAAGCCTACAGAAGATTTGTGGGCAGAACTGAAAAAGCGTGTGCGAGCAAGGAGGCCTACAAACCTGACTCAGTTACACCAGCTCGGTCAGGAGGAATGGGCCAAAATTCAACCAACTTATTGTGGGAAGCTTGTGGAAGGCTACCCGAAATGTTTGACCCAAGTTAAACAATTTAAAGGCAGTGCTACCAAATACTAATTGAGTGTATGTAAACTTCGGACCAACTGGGAATGTGATGAAAGAAATAAAAGCTGAAAGAAATAATTCTCTCTACTATTATTCTGACGTTTCACATTCTTAAAATAAAGTGGTGATCCTAACTGACCTAAGACAGGGAATTTTTACTAGGATTAAATGTCAGGAATTGCAAAAACTGAGTTTAAATGTATTTGGCTAAGGTGTATGTAAACTTCCGACTTCAACTTATTTTTGTATTTTTCTGGATGATGTGTTTTTTATTGCTAGGGATTACTGCACTGTTGGAGCTAGAGACAAGGATTTCACTGCACTTGCGATAACATCTCTAAATCTGTGTACGTGACCAATAGTGCTTTCATTTCTAAACGGTAAATCAGATATTAATGAAAATACCATCAAATAAAAGTTGACTGTTTTGTACTGACACTTCATGTGAAACTTTTGATCTCAAATCCAAAATGCTGGCGTACAGAGCCAAATTGACGTATGTAGGGGAGTGTATATCAGATGTCACAAAAACTACAATCCCAGAACCTTTAGCTACAGTATCCTGTATTATGTGTTTGAGTTGTTCATGAGCTACTTTACTATCCTTCTCTGGCAATTGCCTATGTGCCGAAGGAAAGCAGGGATTGTGATACTGTACAGGATATACAGTACAGGACAGGAGCTTACCCTGTAGAGGGTTAATGCCAACACTGTGCAGTACCAACACAGGCTCAGGGAGGATGTTTAGAGGTAAGAAGGACAAGTAACACTTCAATCCTATTAGACATGTGAGTGTCCTGCTGGCCTCTTGAACACTCTGCTAATGTGCAGGGAGAGAGAGGTGCACACATTGATATTGCGTATTGTAGTCTGTGAGGTCCTGGTTGTGGCAAGATGCTAATTCAACTGAACAGACTACAAGCCTTGAGTTATTTTTAAATTATTACAGCACTTTGTCTCATTTGGAGTTCTGTTGTCTGCTTTTAATAGTGTGACAGAGATATTGTTCAGCGTGGCAGTAATCATGTCTTGCTGTGGTTGAGCAGGCAGCTGTACGCTAATTGTTCTACCGTAAAACAACATGCAGTTAGTGTTTCAGCTTTGACAATGGCTTGCCATTGTAATGGGCCACATTGCTAAACGATGAGCTAAGTCAGCCCAGACATCTGTGACACAGTTCAGTGGACTACAGTAACTTAGACTTGGTTCTCTTATAGGCTCTTTTTTGTCCTCTGATATCCTCTAGTCCTTTAGAGCTCATTTGCCCTTTGTATACAGACAACCACATGGTTTCCTTGATTGTTTTACAATACAAATGATCACAGAGGTGATTAACCAGAGGTGTCCTGAGACGGATACAGATATGCAGATTTATATAATTCTACATGTCGTATTTGTGTATTCACGTGTGTGTGTTCTACTGTAGGTGTTTTACACTGAGATGAGGAATGGCCGTCCAGCAAGCTCAGCAGTAGCAGTGAATGTTCCTCTCAGTCTGGACATGTTGGCTACAGTGAGCTATATCTCTATTTCTCCTTCTATATTTAACTATTGAATAAAGTGTATTTCGAAGTTATTCTTTCAACAGTTTTTCTCAGAAAACCCTTTCTTTTCACCCCTTAGGTCAAGTTCAATGGGCACACCATTATTGTAAGTGCATTTTGCATTGCATGTTCAACTAATATCGTTAAACTGCGATTACGGATTGTATGAGCACAAAAAGAGATTCAGTGTTTGTTGTTTGTTGTATCAACCTATATTTTTTGTATCTTCCTGTGGCTGTAAGGATGTAGAAATTGGCAGTCTGAAGATGGCAGCTCAATATGTGTTCAGTGTGGGTGCGTATGGATGGGCAGGAGAGGGACGACCCAGCGTGCCACGGAGAGTCAGCACCTTCCAACCAGGTAAGTGGATGGAGCAGAGGGTCTCACCATGGCCAGTCTGGTCATCCTGAATGAGGGAAAACCACTGAGCTTACTGCATGTAGCACTGAATCTGGGGCTGAATTTACAGAATGACGTTACTGAATGTGTAGAAAATAATGGAATGGTTGGAGATGGCACTTTGACTACAAATGGCTCTTCTGGGAATGTTATTTTCAGTTCATTCACTGTACTGTACCACAACAATTCAGGGGGGGGGGGGGGGGGGGGGGTTGAGGGAGTGTTCATGCACCATGGAACCTACTGAATGACCCTTTGCTCCATTGCCCCTGAATGCACCCAAGCTTTGAGTTAATAACATGGACATGGAATTTCAGAGAAAAGATTTCACATCTTTGATTGTTTTTGTATCTTTCCACCCCCCACCACTACCCCCAACAGAGATGTGCATGCCCCCCTCGGCCCCCTCACAGCCAGCTGTAGGGGCTGTTTCGGACACTGAAACCGAGTTGTCATGGAAACAGAGTGAAGGAAAGGGAAGCTCACCTGTCCTTCATTTCGTTGTGTATTATATCAGGTAAGAGTTATTTTTCTTCTATTATAGTGCTTATTAGAGGGTTCCCCAGGCAACCGCTTGTCTTTTTCATTCCTTTACTTCTGTAATTTTTCCTGAAAGTGTTTAATGGTTAAATGTGCCCTTGAATGAACTTGAAGACCCTTTTGGCTGAAAATAATATGGTTGTGCATAGTCTCGGTTAACCCAGAAGTAAAATCTTGCAAAGTTTGGTCAGCTGCGTCATTATCTTCTGGGTCTATATGTGTTAGAAATTGAGAGTTCCGGTGGTTTGCGAAGTTTCCACCCTCACAAAAGGAAACTCTCAGTCTTCACCCAATCCTGATACGTCTATATAACCAGTGACGAATACCCAAAGACCGGAACTACTGTAGCTCGTTATCTCACGCATCTCATTCAGTCCCGGCAGATTATTCGGTCTACACGCAGAATCTGCCCACGGGAGATTAGGTTGTACACAATGTTCGGTGGCTATTTTCAACTACAGCAATCTCCTGGAACCACTACTCTTACAGATAGGTTGCCAACAAGTTTGGTTTTGATTAACAAAAGTAGTGGAGGAAAAACAATCTAGTAAATATTATGATGAAATATACAGGAGTGCTAAGCATGATAATGGATTTTACAGTGGCACACAAACACCACAATACTTTGCGAGGTTGACAGTTCAATGGGGATGAGCTGTATGATTTTGTATGGGTACAAGGATTTAGAGAAGAACTAAATAAATAGTCAATTAGTCAAACATTTGATAGATTTGAATGGACATTCCAAAAGGAGTGTCACGCCCTGGCTCTGGGGACTCTTTTATGTTGAGCCAGGGTGTTAGTTTCTATGTTTTGTATTTCTATGTTGGCCAGGGTGGTTCCCAATCAGAGACGGCTGTAGCTCGTTGTCTCTGATTGGGAACCATACTTAGGTAGTCATTTGGCATTTGTGTGGTGTGGTATCTTGATCCGTAAGGTTTGTGTTTAAACCCTAGGACTTCACGTATCGTTTATTGTTTTGTTCGTGTATACTCATTAAAAGAATGTACGCTTATCACGCTGCGCCTTGGTCCGCTTCATCATGTGTCGACGATCGTGACAAGGAGTCATTTGAACAGCAAACCGAAGAAATGTTTGCGTGCAGCCTGTTGTTTGCGTGTTGGGACCAAACATGGAATGTTAATGATGCTGTGAAGTACTGTAAGATTTTTATTGAGTAATTAATCTCTTGTCTAAAGAGCTGCCAGAATGGCCAGATAGCAGATATCCAGAGCAAGGGACAGACCACACACATACAGTATACACCAGAGAGAGATGATGTGAGTGTGTCTGGATCCAGATAGACACTGTTCCGTCCTTAACAAGATGACTAGAGGGCTAAAATGACTGGAGGGCATCTGAATATTGTTTTCCTCACTTGAATCTGTTGTGCATAGAGGATGGATACTGACTCTATCATTGAAACTACATGACCTGAGTTTAAGGATGGTGACAAAGGCAGTATAATACTTATGAAGGTTGTAGTCAGCATGGATTTGTGGACAAACCTCTAAATTTTGACAAGGGCAAAGCAAACATACTTCACTTGTCTATATTTTGCTGAGCTCATTGAGTTTCACTGACATGCTGTTATTCAGACCGTCACGATTCTATAATGTCTCAATCTGTCACAGCATGCAATTACTGTAAGCAAGCAGGTGTTTGTGTTCTGAAAGAGCCTGTCTCACACATGTACGTAGACGTTGTCTAACGTGAGTAAGAGAGTTCCTAACCTATCCCCTACCTACCTGTCTTTGACACACTACCCAGTCAGATTGTAATGGATGATTAACAAGTTAAATGCATTCACAGTTACTTATACCATTACCTCAGAGTCTGACTCTGTCTCTACCTGTAATACCATGTAGACCAGAGCTGGACACTGAGTGGACATCCCTAAAGGATACAGTGAACAGCAGCTCGGTGGTTGTGAGAGGACTGCAGCCTGAAACCCAGTACCATTTTGCTGTCCAGGCAGTCAATGTCTACGGAGCTAGCCCACCCAGTGCCATCACTGACCCAATATGGACCTTCAGTGAGTGTGGGGAGACATCTCTTCATTAATTATTGTGTTATAAACTGCTTGTCGAAGTCAATGATTGTCATTTATTCATGTCTCTGTGTTAGGTGTGCAGGAAGGGGGAAGCGGGAGCTTGGGTCAGGGTTATCCTAGCAACGGCAACATTAATGAGGAGGATCTGACTGATGTTAAGAACTCTGATTATGGTGCCCTCATTCAGGAGGTAAAAGACAGTGTCATGCAGGCTTCACAATCACTATGTTTCTACTTAGCTATTTCCCAAACATCCAAGTTTCTCTTCTTTATTGTGTCCTACTGTCTTTCCTCCAGCCACTTTTCTCTCTAGAAGAAGACAGAAGATCTCAGCTGAGATCCCGAACATGGACTCCCATCTCACACGAAGGGGGAGGAGGAATGCCTCCTATAGAGATCACTGCTGATTCTGGCACCATCATCACTGCTAACAAGGCAGCCACTATAATATCCATCTCTACCACACAAATTCCCACCAATCACACCCTTACCACCAACCCAGTTGCCCTCACCTTGTCTCCAGGCCTGGATAGCATTCTACCGACCCCTAGCTCAGCCCCACTTCCGGACGGCTCCACCCTGGCTCTCCACCTCTCCCCTAGCCCTGCTAGCCCCAGGTCCCAGTGGAAGGGACAGGTGAGGACGCTGTATGACCTGTCCTGTGAGGACGCTGTGTGTTATCCCAACAGTATGTGTATAGATGACTACCAAAGTGGGGGCTCTCGCTGCTACTGTGCCCTGGGCAGAGGAGGGGACGCCTGCTCTCAGGGTGAGACGAGAACCACTAATGGACTATTATTGCTTAATTGATTAACACTCTGGAGTATGTTATGGTACTGAATTTGAGCTTATTTTTTTATTTTTTTTTATCTGTTTTTTTTTGGTCCTCCAGTTGTAGTGGTGAAATATCCACAGTTTTACGGGTTCTCCCATATTGCCTTTGAGCCTCTGAAGAACTCCTATCAATCCTTTCAGATCATGCTTGAGTTTAAGGTAAAATGTTGATGTCTGTTTCATTCTGAATGTGTTGCAGTTCCTTTATAGAAATAAGCTGTAAAGCTATTTTGTACATCCCAAATAAAAGTCAATGGTATTCTGAAGAATGTAAAACAAATGGATGGTCACCCCTGTCTTGTTACTCCACAGACTGACTCAGAGAATGGCCTTCTGTTGTTCTGTGGGGAGAATGAACATGGCAGTGGAGACTTCACCTCACTGGCTCTGATACATGGGAAGCTCCACTTTAGGTGGGTTCATGTTGATACAAATCAGTCAGTCAGTCACTCACTCACTCACTAACTGACACACCTCACCTCTATCTGTGTGTGCAGGTTTAACTGTGGCACAGGCAGTGCCCAGATAGTGAGTGGGATTCGGGTGGCACTGGGCCAGTGGCACAGTGTCGTTGTCGGCAGGGAGGGTGCGATTGGCTGGCTAAGACTGGACAATGACACACCTGTCACAGGACACTCACAGGTGAGGACAATTCATACTGTATATAGGATGTACATTACAAAAGAGCACACTGCTGCTACTGGTAAATACACAGAACACAGTGTAATAATCCTATGTGCTGCCCGGCCCTGTCTGGGTGTGTATCTCCTAATCTCTGATCCTACAGGGTGACTACAATAAGATCACATTCAGAACTCCTCTTTACGTGGGTGGCTCCCCTAATGCTTATTGGCTGGCCAGGACAGCAGGGACCAATCGGGGTTTCCAGGGGTGTATCCAGATGCTAAGCGTCAACAGCAGGGTGACGGACATGAGGCCTTGGCCAATGGGATGGGCTCTTAGTGGGGCGGATGTGGGTGAGTCACTGAACTGAAGCCACTGGATTCTAATACATTAATGTTTCCATCATAATCTCTTATCTCTCACCTCATTTACTCTCTCTGTTTGTTGGGGAGTTTATCCCTGCTTATTCATGTCATTGTGTGAAGGTCATAGCAAGTAACATGTCAATCAATGATTAACATACAGTGAGGGAAAAAAGTATTTGATCCCCTGCTGATTTTGTACGTTTGCCCACTGACAAAGAAATGATCAGTCTACAATTTTAATGGTAGGTTTATTTGAACAGTGAGAGACAGAATAACAACAAAAAAATCCATAAAAACGCATGTCAAAAATGTTATAAATTGATTTGCATTTTAATGAGGGAAATAAGTATTTGACCCCCCTTCTCAATCAGAAAGATTTCTGGCTCCCAGGTGTATTTTATACAGGTAACGAGCTGAGATTAGGAGCACACTCTTAAAGGGAGTGTATAAAAGACACCTGTCCACAGAAGCAATCAATCAATCAGATTCCAAACTCTCCACCATGGCCAAGACCAAAGAGCTCTCCAAGGATGTCAGGGACAAGATTGTAGACCTACACAAGGCTGGAATGGGCTACAAGACCATCACCAAGCAGCTTGGTGAGAAGGTGACAACAGTTGGTGCGATTATTCGCAAAAGGAAGAAACACAAAAGAACTGTCAATCTCCCTCGGCCTGGGGCTCCATGCAAGGTCTCACCTCGTGGAGTTGCAATGATCATGAGAACGGTGAGGAATCAGCCCAGAACTACATGGGAGAATCTTGTCAATGATCTCAAGGCAGCTGGGACCATAGTCACCAAGAAAACAGTTGGTAACACACTACGCTGTGAAGGACTAAAATCCTGCAGCGCCAGCAAGGTCCCCCTGCTCAAGAAAGCACATATACAGGGCCGTCTGAAGTTTGCCAATGAACATCTGAATGATTCAGAGGAGAACTGGGTGAAAGTGTTGTGGTCAGATGAGACCAAAATCGAGCTCTTTGGCATCAACTCAACTCGCAGTGTTTGGAGGAGGAGGAATGCTGCCTATGACCCCAAGAACACCATCCCCACCGTCAAACATGGAGGTGGAAACATTATGCTTTGGGGTTGTTTTTCTGCTAAGGGGACAGGACAACTTCACCGCATCAAAGGGACGATGGACGGGGCCATGTACCGTCAAATCTTGGGTGAGAACCTCCTTCCCTCAGCCAGGGCATTGAAAATTGGTCGTGGATGGGTATTCCAGCATGACAATGACCCAAAACACACGGCCAAGGCAACAAAGGAGTGGCTCAAGAAGAAGCACATTAAGGACCTGGAGTGGCCTAGCCAGTCTCCAGACCTTAATCCCATAGAAAATCTGTGGAGGGAGCTGAAGGTTCGAGTTGACAAATGTCATCCTCGAAACCTTAATGACTTGGAGAAGATCTGCAAAGAGGAGTGGGACAAAATCCCTCCTGAGATGTGTGCAAACCTGGTGGCCAACTACAAGAAACGTCTGACCTCTGTGATTGCCAACAAGGGTTTTGCCACCAAGTACTAAGTCATGTTTTGCAGAGGGGTCAAAGACTTATTTCCCTCATTAAAATGCAAATCAATTTATATCATTTTTGACATGCGTTTTTCTGGATTTTTGTTGTTGTTATTCTGTCTCTCACTGTTCAAATAAACCTACCATTAAAATTATAGCCTGATCATATCTTTGTCAGTGGGCAAACGTACAAAATCAGCAGGGGATCAAATACTTTTTTCCCTCACTGTACAAGTGTTTAATGACAGTAGGTTATAAACTTCTATTTGTTTTTAAGCCCCTTGCCATGTCTTATTTGCTGTTGGAACCAACAACTTCCTGGTCACTGGCCCATTTGCCTTCTTTCTTGTTGATGTTTGAATATCCTAAAAACATACTGTAATCTTGAGTCAGTTGCTCAGTATATATTGTGACACACAGCAGTCCTTGTTGTGTACAACATGTGCACATTAAGACTGTGTGCAGACAAAGCTTTGATGTGTGGGTCTGCGTCTGGTTAGATAGAATGGCCTAGGGTTGGTGAGATGTGTTTCTATGGCAGCCTCTGGAAGTCTTCCTCCTCATCACTCCTATTATTCAGAGAGACAGAAAGGAAGTCTGTGTTCTAGTTCAATAGGATTTGATGAATGCCAGCAGGGAGATGCCAATGTGGTCAGACACAATAGTCCCTAATGAGCTGTCCCTAAATTAGATTATATAAAAAAGTGATTTTTGTTGACACACTTTCTATCTTTTATTTTTCTCTCTGCCTTTTTTTTAGCTCTTTCTCTGTATCTCTCTCTCTATCTAGCTCTCTTTCTTTCAATATCTCTCTACCTCTTTTCTCTTTCTATCTTTCTCTCTCGCTCCCTCGCTCTCTTGCTCACTTTCACAAACATCTATTCTGTAAGTAGGACTGTTTAAATGACTGGTATACTGTGGTGTGAGACAGTGTGTTAGTGTATGTGGTTCACCCTGTAGGTGAATGCAGTGCCAGTGTCTGTGAAGGGGTCACTTGTGCCAATGGAGGAACTTGCTTTGCCAGCCATGCAGATTGGTACATATGTCTGTGCCCACTGGGTTATAGGGGTCCTCTATGCCAGGAGAGTGAGTAGCTACCACATCTTCTGATTTTCTATTTTATAACCTACTGTAATCTCACACACACACACACACACACACCTTACCTGTATCCCCTTCTATGTATTCCCCCAGGCTTCCAGCTGGTGGTGCCGTACTTTAATGCGTCTGTGCTGTCATACGCTAGCACCCCCTGGCCTCAGTCCTCCAGACACTACCTGTCCTGGATGGAGTTTGAGGTGACCTTCAGGCCGACAGCTCCTGATGGCACTCTGCTCTACAGCCAGGACTCAGCCAGCAGAGACTTCCTGTCAATCAGTCTGGTGGGAGGATACCTGGAGTTCAGCTTCGACTGTGGCTCTGGGACAGCCAAAATCAGGTTAGGAATAACAGTAGGGTTGCTTAGTCGTGGGGGAAGCATGCACATTTTTATACTTCAACATGTTGACGTTGTAGAGCAATCACATTCTGAGGAAAGGCCATCATCTATGTGCAGAACCAAGGCATTACATAAATGTAACCAAATAGGAGAAATGGTGTGTCTGGTCAGCACTGGAAAGGCTGATGTATCTGTTTATATGCAGGAGTGAAGAGCCGCTCACAATGAACGAGTGGCATGAGCTGCGTGTCTCCAGGACAGGCAGAGAGGGCATCCTGCAGGTGGATAACCAGATTCCCACACACAGCCTGTCAGAGGTACTGACCTTCATGGAGCCCACTGAAAACATACACTGAACATTTCAGTAAAGACTGATCATAATGTTTGAATAAACTGTAAATTAGAAATGTGAATTTGGTTGTCTTTGATTGTTGTTTTAAGTAAATGTAGTTTGGCTTCCTCTCTCCTGTTGCTCAGGGAGCATTCACTCAGATCAGGTGCAGCGGTCCTCTGTTCATCGGGGGCGTTCCAGAACGCATCAACCCCAGGACTAAGATCAATGCTGGTGCTGCCCTGCTCCACCACTTCACTGGTAGCATCCAAAAGGTACCACAGCTCAATGAGCCCCCAGTGTTTGGTTTGTAGATATGACACCACCCAGCAAACGGAATGTCCTGTGGACGTTCCCATTTTGTCCCTTAAGGGTTTCAGTGCGACGTTATCCCACTGACGTTCTAAGAACACTGCGTGATGGTCCCAAGGGAATGTTCTCTGGGGGACCTTTGTCTAGTTCCCTGTATGTTCCCAGGACGTCACTGAGGACCATGTCAGGACCTTTTTAGGATGTTCTCAGGACTTTCATTTTACTAGTCCTTAGGACATCACGTGATGGTCCCAAGTGAACGTTCTCTGGCGGACCTTTTTATAGTTCCCGGTTTGTTCCGGGGACGCTTTTAGGACATTCTTGGGACATTGTGTCATGGTCCCCTGATGGTCCCCTGAACATTCTTTGGACGTTGTGTCATGGTCCCTTGGAGGTTTTGTCAGGTTCCCGGTTTGTCCCGGGGACATCCTCGAGGGCGTTTTTAGGACGTTCTTGGGACGTTCATTCGTGGTCCCCTGGAGGTTTAGTCTATTTCTCAGTTTGTCCAGGGGACATTGTGTCAGGTGATGGTCCCAGGTGTCCCAAACCATTATAAATAAAGCAATGAAATGGTATAGGGGTTTTAAGGTAAATGGTACGCTGTTCAGCTAAAATAGTGTACAAATATTTAATCAATGACAATATGATTACATTTGACATGATCACTTAGTACTGACTTTCCAATGTGGTATTCGAACTCACAACTTCTGGATTTGGGGTATGTTGACCTTTCTGATGCACCACAGAAGTCCCCTCCCTACACATTCATTACCTATAATACATTTCTGCACTTAGGAAAAGAGTGCCATCTGCACTGCTATTTTACTTATCAATTAATCTGACTATTCTCTTATTGATTTAATTTCAGCAATTTGAGTTTCGGATTTTGGTATAGTTGGTGGTGACCTTCAAATGTTGGTGGGGCATATTATTCTGTTTTAATGTTACACCATGATAAATAAATAAATAAAAAATCAGTATATTTTGCAAAGTGTAGGAACAGTCCTACAGGTGAAATCTGTTATTGATACAGACATGGTGGCATAGCAAGAGGATTGGAACGCTGTGAACCAAGAGGTTGTGAGTTCAAATCCCAGGTGAGGACATATTAAATAGTAATTACTGTATGAAAAAAACATACGCAATGTAATAATGTATGTCAAAATGTGTGAACTATATACAGTGGGGGAAAAAAATATTTAGTCAGCCACCAATTGTGCAAGTTTTTTTCCCCACTGTAAGTTGAAAACACTGTATGTGAAAAGCACTGTGTGAGTCCCTAGCATTGCCAAAAGACAAAGAGCTGTGACTGGTTGGAAAGTAATGAAGAGAAATATATATTTTTAAAGGATACAGTTGAAGTCGGAAGTTTACATACACTTAGGTTGGAGTCATTAAAACTTGTTTTTCAACCACTCCACAAATGTCTTGTTAACAAACTATAGTTTTGGCAAGTCGTTATGATATCTACTTTGTGCATGACACAAGTAATTTTCCAACAATTGTTTACAGACAGATTATTTCACTTATAATTCACTGTATCACAATTCCAATGGGTCAGAAGTTTACATACACTAAATTGACTGTGCCTTTAAACAGCTTGGAAAATTCCAGAAAATGATGTCATGGCTTTAGAAGCTTCTGATAGGCTAATTGACATCATTGGAGGTGTACCTGTGGATGTATTTCAAGACCTACCTTCAAACTCAGTGCCTCTTTGCTTGACATCAAGAAATCAGCCAAGACCTCAGAAAAAAAGACCTCCACAAGTCTGGTTCATCCTTGGGAGCAATTTCCAAATGCCTGAAGGTACCACGTTCATCTGTACAAACAATAGTACGCAAGTATAAACATGGGACCACGCAGCCGTCATACCGCTCAGGAAGGAGACGCGTTCTGTCGCCTAGAGATGAAAGTACTTTGGTGCGAAAAGTGCAAATCAATCACAGAACAACAGCAAAGGACCTTGTGAAGATGCTGGAGGAAACAGGTACAAAAGTATCTATATCCACAGTAAAACGAGTCCTATATCGACATAACCTGAAAGGCCGCTCAGCAAGGAAGAAGCCACTGCTCCAAAACCGCCATTAAAAAGCCAGACTACGGTTTGCAACTGCAGATGGGGACAAAGATTGTACTTTTTGGAGAAATGTCCTCCGGTCTGATGAAACAAAAATAAAACTGTTTGGCCATAATGACCATCGTTATGTTTGGAGGAAAAAGGGGTAGGCTTGCAAGCTGAAGAACACCATCCCAACAGTGAAGCACGGGGGTGGCAGCATCATGCTGTGAGGGTGCTTTAATGCAGGAGGGACTGGCGCACTTCACAAAATAGATGGCATCATGAGGAAGGAAAATGATGTGGATATATTGAAGCAACATCTCAAGACATCAGTCAGGAAGTTAAAGCTTGGCCGCAAATGGGTCTTCCAAATGGACAATGATCCCAAGCATACTTCCAAAGTTGTGGCAAAATGGCTTAAGGACAACAAAGTCAAGGTATTGGAGTGGCCATCACAAAGCCCTGACCTTAATCATATAGAACATTTGAGGGAAGAAATGAAAAAGTGTGTGCGAGCAAGGAGGCCTTCAAATCTGACTCAGTTACAGCTCTGTCAGGAGGAAAGGGCCAAAATTCACCCAACTTATTGTGCGAAGCTTGTGGAAGGCTACCCGAAACGTTTGACCCAAGTTAAACAATTTAAAGGCAATGCTACCAAATACTAATTGAGTGTATGTAAACTTCTGACCCACTGGGAATGTGATGAAAGAAATAAAAGGTGAAAGAAATAATTCTCTCTACTATTATTCTGACATTTCACATTCTTAAAATAAAGTGGTGATCCTAACTGACCTAAGACAGGGAATTTGTACTAGGATTAAATGTCAGGAATTGTTAAAAACTGAGTTTTTGGCTAAGGTGTAGGTAAACTTCCGACTTCAACTGTATGTATATATATGTATATACAGCTGTGGAAAAAATTAAAAGACCACTGCAAATGTTTCTTAAATCAGCATCTCTACATGTATGACAGCCATTCCATTCCAGTGTCTATTGAATTCCAACACAGGCACACCTCATTCTACTGAATTAGGGACTGATTAGGTGATCACATGAACCAAATCTTATTTAACGAGGAAAAGTATAAAAACCACTGCTGTGGTGATCACTATCCGCTTGCAATAGGACCAGCTGGATGGCAAAAACAGTGCTAATAGTACCCCAAAAGTAATATGAATCAAAAAATAACTATTGACCATGCCAAAAGAGTTGAAAAGGAATGTTTTGAGTGAGGAAAAGAAGGGTTCAATTCTGGCTTTACTGGCAGAGTGATACAGTGAGTGTCAGGTTGCTTCCATCCTTAAAATTTCAAAGACGGGGGTTCATAAGAACAAGGTCAAGCAGCAGACATTGGGGACAACAAAGCTACAGACCGACAGAGGGTGAAAACGACTCTCTACTGACTGGGATGACCGCCAACTCATTCGAATGTCACTCAACAACCGTAGGATGACATCAAGTGACCTACAAAAATAATGGCAAACGGCAGCTGGTGTGAAGTGCACGGCGAGGATGGTTCGAAACAGGCTCCTAGGGGCAGGGCTAAAGTCGTGCAAAGCTAGAAAAAAGCCCTTCATCAATTAGAAGCAAAGAAGAGCCAGGCTGAGGTTTGCAAAAGACCATAAGGATTGGACCGTAGAGGACTAGAGTAAGGTCATCTTCTCTGATGAGTCCAATTTTCAGCTTTGCCCAACACCTGGTCTTCTAATGGTTAGACGGAGACCTGGAGAGGCCTACAAGCCACAGAGTCTCGCACTCATTGTGAAATTTGGTGGAGGATCAGTGATGATCTGGGGGTGCTTCAGCAAGGCTGGAATCGGGCAGATTTGTCTTTGTGAAGGATGCATAAATCAAGCCACGTACAAGGTTGTCCTGGAAGAAAACTTGCTTCCTTTTCTCTGACATTGTTCCCCAACTCTGAGGATTGGTTTTTCCAGCAGGACAATGCACCATGCCACACAGCCAGGTCAATGAAGGTGTGGATGGAGGACCACCAGATCAAGACCCTGTCATGGCCAGCCCAATCTCCAGACCTGAACCCCATTGAAAACTTCTGGAATGTGATCAAGAGGAAGATGGATGGTCACAAGCCATCAAACAAATGATTTTTTGCACCAGGAGTGGCATAAAGTAACCCAACATCAATGTGAAAGACTGGTGGAGAGCATGCCAAGACGCATGAAAGCTGTGATTGAAAATCAGGGTTATTCCACCAAATATTGATTTCTGAACTCTTCCTAAATTAAAACATTACTATTGTGTTGTTTAGAAATGAACATTAACTTATTTTCTTTGTATTATTCGAGGTCTGACAACACTGCATCTTTTTTGTTATTTTGACCAGTTGTCATTTTCTGCAAATAAATGCTCTAAATGACAATATATTTATTTGGAATTTGGGAGAAATGTTGTCAGTAGTTTATAGAATAAAACAAAAATGTTGTTATTTTTACCCAAACACATACATATAAATAGTAAAACCAGAGAAATAATAATTAATTTTGCAGTGGTGTCTTAATTTATTCCGCAGCTGTGTGTGTGTGTGTGTGTGTGTGTGTGTGTGTGTGTGTGTGTGTGTGTGTGTGTGTGTACGTACGTACACTGCTCAAAAAAATAAAGGGAACACTTAAACAACACAATGTAACTCCAAGTCAATCACACTTCTGTGAAATCAAACTGTTCACTTAGGAAGCAACACTGATTGACAATAAATGTCACATGCTGTTGTGCAAATGGAATAGACAACAGGTGGAAATTATAGGCAATTAGCAAGACACCCCCAATAAAGGACTGGTTTTGCAGGTGGTGACCACAGACCACTTCTCAGTTCCTATGCTTCCTGGCTGATGTTTTGGTCACTTTTGAATGCTGGCGGTGCTTTCACTCTAGTCGTAGCATGAGACGGAGTCTACAACCCACACAAGTGGCTCAGGTAGTGCAGCTCATCCAGGATGGCACATCAATGCGAGCTGTGGCAAGAAGGTTTGCTGTGTCTGTCAGCGTAGTGTCCAGAGCATGGAGGCGCTACCAGGAGACAGGCCAGTACATCAGGAGACGTGGAGGAGGCCGTAGGAGGGCAACAACCCAGCAGCAGGACTGCTACCTCCGCCTATGTGCAAGGAGGAGCAGCAGGAGCACTGCCAGAGCCCTGCAAAATGACCTCCAGCAGGCCACAAATGTGCATGTGTCTGCTCAAACGGTCAGAAACAGACTCCATGAGGGTGGTATGAGGGCCCGACGTCCACAGGTGGGGGTTGTGCTTACAGCCCAACACCGTGCAGGACATTTGGCATTTGCCAGAGAACACCAAGATTGGTAAATTCGCCACTGGTGCCCTGTGCTCTTCACAGATGGAAGCAGGTTCACACTGAGCACATGTGACAGAGTCTGGAGACGCCGTGGAGAACGTTCTGCTGCCTGCAACATCCTCCAGCATGACCGGTTTGGCGGTGGGTCAGTCATGGTGTGGGGTGGCATTTCTTTGGGGGGCCGCACAGCCCTCCATGTGCTCGCCAGAGGTATCCTGACTGCCATTAGGTACCGAGATGAGATCCTCAGGCCCCTTGTGAGACCATATACTGGTGCGGTTGGCCCTGGGTTCCTCCTAATGCAAGACAATGCTAGACCTCATGTGGCTGGAGTGTGTCAGCAGTTCCTGCAAGAGGAAGGCATTGATGCTATGGACTGGCCCGCCCGTTCCCCAGACCTGAATCCAATTGAGCACATCTGGGACATCATGTCTCGCTCCATCCACCAACGCCACGTTGCACCACAGACTGTCCAGGAGTTGGTGGATGCTTTAGTCCAGGTCTGGGAGGAGATCCCTCAGGAGACCATCCGCCACCTCATCAGGAGCATGCCCAGGTGTTGTAGGGAGGTCATACAGGCACGTGGAGGCCACACACACTACTGAGCCTCATTTTGACTTGTTTTAAGGACATTACATCAAAGTTGGATCAGCCTGTAGTGTGGTTTTCCACTTTAATTTTGAGGGTGACTCCAAATCCAGACCTCCATGGGTTGATAAATTTGATTTCCATTGATCATTTTTGTGTGATTTTGTTGTCAGCACATTCAACTATGTAAAGAAAAAAGTATTTAATAAGATTATTTCATTCATTCAGATCTAGGATGTGTTATTTTAGTGTTCCCTTAATTTTTTTGAGCAGTGTATATATATATATGTGTATATATATGTGTATATATACAGTGAGGGAAAAAAGTATTTGATCACCTGCTGATTTTGTACGTTTGCCCACTGACAAAGACATGATCATTCTATAATTTTAATGGTAGGTTTATTTGAACAGTGAGAGACAGAATAACAACAAAAATAATCCAGAAAAACGCATGTCAAAAATTTTATGAATTGATTTACATTTTAATGAGGGAAATAAGTATTTGACCCCTCTGCAAAACATGACTTAGTACTTGGTGGCAAGGTTTGCACACATCTCAGGAGGGATTTTGTCCCACTCCTCTTTGCAGATCTTCTCCTAGTCATTAAGGTTTCGAGGCTGACATTTGGCAACTCGAACCTTCAGCTCCCTCCACAGATTTTCTATGGGATTAAGGTCTGGAGACTGGCTAGGCCACTCCAGGACCTTAATGTGCTTCTTCTTGAGCGACTCCTTTGTTGCCTTGGCCGTGTGTTTTGGGTCATTGTCATGCTGGAATACCCATCCACGACCCATTTTCAATGCCCTGGCTGAGGGAAGGAGGTTCTCACCCAAGATTTGACGGTACATGGCCCCGTCCATCGTCCCTTTGATGCGGTGAAGTTGTCCTGTCCCCTTATCAGAAAAACACCCCCAAAGCATAATGTTTCCACCTCCGTGTTTGACGGTGGGGATGGTGTTCTTGGGGTCATAGGCAGCATTCCTCCTCCCCCAAACACGGCGAGTTGAGTTGATGCCAAAGAGCTCGATTTTGGTCTCATCTGACCACAACACTTTCACCCAGTTCTCCTCTGAATCATTCAGATGTTCATTGGCAAACTTCAGACGGCCCTGTATATGTGCTTTCTTGAGCAGGGGGACCTTGCGGGCGCTGCAGGATTTCAGTCCTTCACGGCGTAGTGTGTTACCAATTGTTTTCTTGGTGACTATGGTCCCAGCTGCCTTGAGATCATTGACAAGATCCTCCCGTGTAGTTCTGGGCTGATTCCTCACCATTCTCATGATCATTGCAACTCCACGAGGTGAGATCTTGCATGGAGCCCCAGGCCGAGGGAGATTGACAGTTCTTTTGTGTTTCTTCCATTTGCGAATAATCTCACCAACTGTTGTCACCTTCTCACCAAGCTGCTTGGCGATGGTCTTGTAGCCCATTCCAGCCTTGTGTAGGTCTACAATCTTGTCCCTGACATCCTTGGAGAGCTCTTTGGTCTTGGCCATGGTGGAGAGTTTGGAATCTGATTGATTGATTGCTTCTGTGGACAGGTGTCTTTTATACAGGTAACAAGCTGAGATTAGGAGCACTCCCTTTAAGAGTGTGCTCCTAATCTCAGCTCGTTACCTGTATAAAAGACACCTGGGAGCCAGAAATCTTTCTAATTGAGAGGGGGTCAAATACTTATTTCTCTCATTAAAATGCAAATCAATTTATAACATTTTTGACATGCTTTTTTCTGGATTTTTTTGTTGTCATTCTGTCTCTCACTGTTCAAATAAACCTAGCATTAAAATTATAGAATGATCATGTCTTTGTCAGTGGGCAAACGTACAAAATCAGCAGGGGATCAAATACTTTTTTCCCTCACTGTATATACAGTGGGGGGGGGGGGAAGTATTTAGTCAGCCACCAATTGTGCAAGTTCTCCCACTTAAAAAGATGAGAGAGGCCTGTAATTTTCATCATAGATACACGTCAACTATGACAGACAAAATGAGAATTTTTTTCTCCAGAAATCACATTGTAGGATTTTTTATGAATTTATTTGCAAATTATGGTGGAAAATAAGTATTTGGTCAATAACAAAAGTTTCTCAATACTTTGTTATATACCCTTTGTTGGCAATGACACAGGTCAAACGTTTTCTGTAAGTCTTCACAAGGTTTTCACACACTGTTGCTGGTATTTTGGCCCATTCCTCCATGCAGATCTCCTCTAGAGCAGTGATGTTTTTGGGCTGTCGCTGGGCAACACGGACTTTCAACTCCCTCCAAAGATTTGCTATGGGGTTGAGATCTGGAGACTGGCTAGGCCACTACAGGACCTTGAAATGCTTCTTACGAAGCCACTCCTTCGTTGCCCGGGCGGTGTGTTTGGGATCATTGTCATGCTGAAAGACCCAGCCACGTTTCATCTTCAATGCCCTTGCTGATGGAAGGAGGTTTTCACTCAAAATCTCACGATACATGGCCCCATTCATTCTTTCCTTTACACGGATCAGTCGTCCTGGTCCCTTTGCAGAAAAACAGCCCCAAAGCATGATGTTTCCACCCCCATGCTTCACAGTAGGTATGGTGTTCTTTGGATGCAACTCAGCATTCTTTGTCCTCCAAACACGACGAGTTGAGTTTTTACCAAAAAGTTATATTTTGGTTTCATATGACATTCTCCCAATCCTCTTCTGGATCATCCAAATGCACTCTAGCAAACTTCAGACGGGCCTGGACATGTACTGGCTTAAGCAGGGGGACACGTCTTGCACTGCAGGATTTAAGTCCCTGGCGGCGTAGTGTGTTACTGATGGTAGGCTTTGTTACTTTGGTCCCAGCTCTCTGCAGGTCATTCACTAGGTCCCCCCGTGTGGTTCTGGGATTTTTGCTCACCGTTCTTGTGATCATTTTGACCCCACGGGGTGAGATCTTGCATGGAGCCCCAGATCGAGGGAGATTATCAGTGGTCTTGTATGTCTTCCATTTCCTAATAATTGCTCCCACTGTTTATTTCTTCAAACCAAGCTGCTTACCTATTGCAGATTCAGTCTTCCCAGCCTGGTGCAGGTCTACAATTTTGTTTCTGGTGTCATTTGACAGCTCTTTGGTCTTGGCCATAGTTGAGTTTGGAGTGTGACTGTTTGAGGTTGTGGACAGGTGTATTTTATACTGATAACAAGTTCAAACAGGTGCCATTAATACAGGTAACGAGTGGAGGACAGAGGAGCCTCTTAAAGAAGAAGTTACAGGTCTGTGAGAGCCAGAAATCTTGCTTGTATGTAGGTGACCAAATACTTATTTTCCACCATAATTTGCAAATAAATTCATAAAAAATCCTACAATGTGATTTTCTGGAAAAAAAATTCCTCAATTTGTCTGTCATAGTTGACGTGTACCTATGATGAAAATTACAGGCCTCTCTCATCTTTTTAAGTGGGAGAACTTGCACAATTGGTGGCTGACTAAATCCTTTTCTCCCCACTGTATATATATATATATATATATATATACAGTGGAGAGAACAAGTATTTGATACACTGCCGATTTAGCAGGTTTTCCTACTTACAAAGCATGTAGAGGTCTGTAATTGTTATCATAGGTACACTTCAACTGTGAGAGATGGAATCTAAAACAAAAATCCAGAAAATCACATTGTATGATTTTTAAGTAATTAATGTGCATTTTATTGCATGACATAAGTATTTGATACATCAGAAAAGCAGAACTTAATATTTGGTACAGAAACCTTTGTTTGCAATTATAGAGATCATAAGTTTCCTGTAGGTCTTGACCAGGTTTGCACACACTGCAGCAGGGATTTTGGCCCACTCCTCCATACAGACCTTCTCCAGATCCTTCAGGTTTCGGGGCTGTCGCTGGGCAATACGGACTTTCAGCTCCCTCCAAAGATTTTCTATTGGGTTCAGGTCTGGAGACTGGCTAGGCCACTCCAGGACCTTGAGATGCTTCTTACGTAGCCACTCCTTAGTTGCCCTGGCTGTGTGTTTCGGGTCATTGTCATGCTGGAAGACCCAGCCACGACCCATCTTCAATGCTCTTACTGAGGGAAGGAGGTTGTTGGCCAAGATCTCGTGATACATGGCCCCATCCATCCTCCCCTCAATACGATGCAGTCGTCCTGTCCCCTTTGCAGAAAAGCATCCCCAAAGAATGATGTTTCCACCTCCATGCTTCACGGTTGGGATGGTGTTCTTGGGGTTGTACTCATCCTTCTTCTTCCTCCAAACACGGCGAGTGGAGTTTAGACCAAAAAGCGATATTTTTGTCTCATCAGACCACATGACCTTCTCCCATTCCTCCTCTGGATCATCGAGATGGTCATTTTCAAACTTCAGACGGGCCTGGACATGCGCTGGCTTGAGCAGGGGGACCTTGCGTGCGCTGCAGGATTTTAATCCATGACGGCTCAGTGTGTTACTAATGGTTTTCTTTGAGACTGTGGTCCCAGCTCTCTTCAGGTCATTGACCAGGTCCTGCCGTGTAGTTCTGGGCTGATCCCTCACCTTCCTCATGATCATTGATGCCCCACGAGGTGAGATCTTGCATGGAGCCCCAGACCGAGGGTGATTGACCGTCATCTTGAACTTCTTCCATTTTCTAATAATTGCGCCAACAGTTGTTGCCTTCTCACCAAGCTGCTTGCCTATTGTCCTGTAGCCCATCCCAGCCTTGTGCAGGTCTACAATTTTATCCCTGATGTCCTTACACAGCTCTCTGGTCTTGGCCATTGTGGAGATGTTTGATTGAGTGTGTGGACAGGTGTCTTTTATACAGGTAACGAGTTCAAACAGGTGCAGTTAATACAGGTAATGAGTGGAGAACAGGAGGGCTTCTTAAAGAAAAACTAACAGGTCTGTGAGAGCCGGAATTCTTACTGGTTGGTAGGTGATCAAATACTTATGTCATGCAATAAAATGCAAATGAATTACTTAAAGATCATACAATGTGATTTTCTGGATTTTTGTTTTAGATTCCGTCTCTCACAGTTGAAGTGTATCTATGATAAAAAATTACAGACCTCTACATGCTTTGTAGGTAGGAAAACCTGCAAAATCGGCAGTGTATCAAATACTTGTTCTCCCCACTGTATAATATATATATATATATATATATATATATATATATATATATATATATATATATGCGAGAAAAGAAAACATAGGGGGGATTGGAAGTGATGCAGACAATTACATTGATGGAAGTTACAATCTATCTGCAGTATTAAAGCTGATCTACCCCCTAAAAAAAAGAAGAAAAAAAAGAAACAGGAGAAAACATGAAACAATAAAATAAAATAGAAAAAATAAAAAGAGCTGTGACTGGATCATTGTTTCACCAATCAGGGCCTTGATGGGCTTGGCAACAGTAACAAGGGGTGATGTATAATTAAACTAGGTTGCATGCGCCCTGGGTCCCAAAATAATTTTGGGGTGGGAGAACGTTTCTTTGGACCGTCAGGTGAAGTCCACAGGACAAACCGGGAACTAGACAAAAACCTCCATGGGATCATGACAACGTCCCAAGAACGTTAAAGAGGCCTTTCAGGGGACCATGACACAACATCCCAAGAAAGTCCTAAAAACGTCCCCAGGACAGACCAGGAACTAGACAAAACCTCCAGTGGACCATGACACAACTTCCTGACGACTTAAGCGACCATTTCATGACGTCCCGGGGACGTCCTAACGACTCATGATTGTTTGCAGGGCATGTCACCAATAGGAAATGTCAAAGTTTCTAATCTAATCTCATTGCTGTCATATACACTTAGTGACCTTTACTGAAGCTATGTGGTTCCATAACAGTATTGTACATAATGATTGCTGGGGATACGTTACATACTTATGCCCTAACTATTTGTCTCCACCCTTCTGTATGCTTATTGACTGTTCCATATTCCTCTGCCCTTCCCATCTCTATCAGATCACTCTTAATGAGCGCAGCATCCATCTGCCCCAGGACTTCTCTGAAGGGGTAAACATAGAAAACTCCCTGCACCCCTGTGTAGACGCCCCCTGTGCCAACAGTGGCACATGCCTCCCAAAACAGGCCTTGTATGAGTGTGACTGCCCCCTGGGATACACTGGCAAGCACTGCCTGCAAGGTCAGACCTCTCACTGCTATATTATATAATGCATGGGAATGCTGTATGCACTCATCTCTAGTCTACCCACCTCTCACCCGCTATCCTCTCTCTCTTCTCTGACCATGGTATTGCTGAGCAGAATGTGGGACTTACTGCATGAACTGTAAGTCTCACTGTGTGTGTCATGTTGCTCAGGTGCATAATTCTACAATGACATATTATAACAATAAGCTGTATGAATAGATAACAGCTTGTGATTGAATCTGTCCATGTGAAAAGTTGTAGTGCCATCTAGTGGAAATTGTGGGTAAGTACAGCTTCCCCTTTACAGTGCCTTCAGAAAGTATTCACACCCCTTGACTTTTTCCACATTTTGTTGTGTTAAATGTTTTATTGATTAAATTGAGATTTTGTGTCACTGGCCTCCACACAATGCCCCATAATGTTAAAGTGGAATTATGTGTTTTTATAAATTAATTAAAAATGAAAAGCTGAAATGTCTTGAGTCAGTACATATTCAACACCTTCGTTATGGCAAGCCTAAATAAGTTCAGGAGTATAAATTTGCTTAACAAGTCACATAATAAGTTGCATGGACTCTGTGTGCAATAATAGTGTTTAACATGATTTTTGAATGACTACCTCATCTCTACCCCACACATACAAATATTTGTAAGGTCCCTCAGTCGAGCAGTGAATTTCAAACACAGATACAACCACAAAGACTAGGGAGGTTTTCCAATGCCTCGCAAAGAAGGGCACCTATTGGTAGATGGGTAAAAAAAAAAAGCAACAAAAAACATTGAATATCCCTTTGAGCATGGTGAAGTTATTTATTACACTTTATATGGTTTATCAATACACCCAATCGCTACAAAGATACAGGCGTCCTTCCTAACTCTGTTGCTGGAGAGGAAGGAAACCGCTCAGGGATTTCAACATGAAGGCAATGGTGACTTTAAAACAGTTACAGAGTTTAATGGCTGTCATTGGACAAAACTGAGGATGGATCAACAACATTGCAGTTACTTCACAATACTAACTAAAATGTGGCAAAGAAAGGAACTCTATGTCCTGAATACAAAGTGTTATGTTTGGGACAAATCCAACAACACATCACTGAGTACCACTCTTCATATTTTCAAGCGTGGTGTTGGATGCATCATGTTATTGGTATGCTTGTCAAGACGACATTGAATGTTCCTGTGTGGCCTAATTACAGTTTTGACTTAAATCAGCTTGAAGATCTATGGAACGACTTGAAAATGGCTGTCTAACAATGATCAACAACCAATTTGACAGAGCCTGAATAATTTTTTTAAGAATAATGTGCAAATATTGTACAATCCAGGTGTGCAAAGCTCTTTGAGACTTACCCAGAAAGCCTCCCAGCTGTAATTGCTACCAAAGGTGATTCTAACATGTATTGACTCAGGGGTGTGAATACTTATGTAAATTACATATATCTGTATTTCATTTTCAATACATCTGCAAAAATTTCTAAAAACATGTTTTCACTTGGTCATTATGGGTTATTGTGTGTAGATGGGTTAGAAAAAACATATATTTAATCATTTTTTAATTAAGGCTGTAACAC
This sequence comes from Coregonus lavaretus, assembly GCF_964263955.1. Classification (NCBI taxonomy): domain Eukaryota; kingdom Metazoa; phylum Chordata; class Actinopteri; order Salmoniformes; family Salmonidae; genus Coregonus; species Coregonus lavaretus. The sequence goes on along the minus strand of NC_139991.1, from coordinate 42,706,782 downwards.
AGCAAAATGTGGAATAAGTCAAGCGGTATGAATACATTCTGAAGACACTGTATATCCTTTAGTAACAGAGGCCACTGAGATTCCCCAGTTTATTGGACGAAGCTACCTCGCTTACAACAACAAGGACATTTTAAAGAGGTATGCCCCTTCGATTTTGCAGATGATTTGCATATTTCATTATGTATTAACTAACCATATCAGTAGATAAAAATAAGTATTATCTCTTCTCTCTTTACTCTACTATCTCTGTATCAGGGTGTCAGGCTGCAGGACTCATGTGTTGCTGCGCTTTAGGAGCTCAGCTCAGGATGGCTTGTTGCTATGGCGAGGCCACACTCCTGTGAGCGCCAACAGTGACTTTGTTTCTCTGGGCTTGAAGGACGGGGCTCTCATCTTCAGGTACAAGTAGCCCCGTAAACAATGGAGGCTATATGCCAGGGGTCAGAGAGAGAGTGTGTGGTTGTGTGTGTGTATGAGAGAGAGAGATCATGCTTCTCTCTTACGTTGACCCTTTCTATTCAGCTATAACCTTGGAAGTGGTGTTGTCATAGTAATGATCAATGGAACCTTTAGCGATGGACAATGGCATCGGGTCAAGGCAGTCAGGTGAGCTCTTTCACTATTCAGTCCTTTCTTTGCCTCAGAAATATTGATGTGTTGATAAACAATTATGTTACCTGCTTTTACACAGCAATTTACAGAGGAAACTGTAAAGATACTATATGTTAATTGTTCTGTATGGTGGAGTCTGCTCCCTGGTGGAGTGTTGTAATGAGGTTGTGTCTCTATCAGAGATGGCCAGTATGGGAGCCTGACAGTGGACCACTATGAGACCAGTACAGGGAGATCACCAGGCAACATGAGACAGCTCAATACCAACGGCATGGTGTACCTGGGTCAGTAGTGCTGTTGATGGAGATAGTAGGTGTAATGGTGGTGGTGGGAAGGATATGGTGGTAATATTGATGATGATGATGATGATGATGATGATGATGATAATGATAATGTTGATGATAGTAATATTAAGGATGATGATGATGATGATAATGCCATGGTTCCTGCAGGTGGAATGAAAGAAGTTGGCTTGTATACCCATGGCCAGTACCTGTGGGGCCTGGTAGGCTGTATCTCTCAGCTCACCCTCTCTACTGACTACCACCTGTCTCTGGTGGAGGATGCAGCCGCTGGCAAGAACATCAACACATGCAGGCCCTGAAAGCTGCTGACCTCGTTTCCCTGGGCACTCATTTACAGGGGGGACTCATTTACAGGGGGGACTCATTTACAGGGGGGACCATGAGCAGACTATAATGTTTATAATTATGTTCATATTTACTGTATGTCTTGGGATGAACCCAAACAATCAAAATTGATGGTTAAACTTGCAAATATTGTATTATTTATTGTTTTTTTACTGTAAAGAATTTCCATTTATTTGAAAAGGTATGATTTTATGGAAATCCCGTCTCATGGATAGAAGAGGCATGGAACTCAGCCTTCTAGAATCTCTCTGTGCCTGAAACTGAGGTGGGGTGTGGGGTTTTGTACTGTCAGATACTGCTATCCAGCTGTTTTGTGTATTTACTCCCATAATACATGCATTGTATTTACTTTATGTTCATACATTTTCTTAACTTTTCTTATTTCTTATTGTTGTTGCATTGTCGAGAAGGAACCTGCAATTAAGCATGTACCCTGTACATATGACTAATAAAACATTACACTTTTATTGTAACCATATATCTGCCAAAGGAAATGTATAGGATGTATATGTATTGCAATATTCAGAACATTTTCTGGATGTGAAAATATATACAAATGCCATAACATGTCCTGACATGCCTTTTTACAAACATAAACATTGAAATAGCATGTTATATTTGATCGTCTTTCATTGAGAATGTGGTAAAATTGTCTTGACAGGTGTAACACTAAAGTTACCTTTCTTGGGTCGTGTCATAACAGAGCAAGTTTTAAAACAGAAATATTATTTTCCCAAACAACTGTTCTTTGCAGACTGGAGCAGCGTGAATGAATGATCCGTTTTGTCACCTTTGCTCTTTGTGGTTGCTCCTTGCCACCTACTGGGTCAGAAATAGTCAGCCAGACTCCTCCATACAAACACATACAGTCCTTGTTGTATTGTCTGCTGTAGGGAAACAATAGTTCAATAGAAAGCGATGATGAAAGGACATATAAACCATTCCTAGAAACTTTCATGCACATCTTCCACTCAAAAAGATGGCAGTCTGAAGTTGATGAAAAATATAATGTTATTTTCAGTAGGAGAAGGAGTAATTGTTCTCTGTTTTATTTTCTGAGAATCTTAAGGCCATTTCAACCTCCCTGTGAGTGCTCAATTTCCATCTAGCAAGTCTTGCAACGTGTTGTGTACCTTTTTATATAGAACAACAGATTCACAGCGGAAACATTGCTTGTTAGGACGACACCCCTGTGCTGCTCAATGACGCACTCACTGTACAAAGTAGTGTTGCCAGGTTAACAATACCTCAAACCAAACACTTGAAAATTATAGAATGCATTGATCGCTGACAAAATTATCGAAGGCAAAAGCATGTACTCAGCTGTAAAAACATCCTCCTCAGCCTCTCATTGTAACTGGAGAAGTATAAATAGCTGAGATCTGACGTTTCAGTTTTAGTCACGATGACGTCCCAGGTCCACTGTTAACAAGGTGTGTATGACGAGATCCTTGTCATTGACTGTCCTTAAGCAGACTGCCACAGTTAATTAAGGTGTTCTGTATTTCAGCTGGATAAGCTAAGAATATGATGTTATCTGGGCATCAAACCCTGATGGGTTCCTGTCTGAAGAGTTCTACTCAGCAGTAATGATGGGTCTGCTCTAAATCACTTTGCGCTCTCCCATCACTGAGCCCAGATTGAGGGAGACAGTCTGTCTCTGCTGGGGACTCGGGGGGCCTTCAGGAGCCTCCAGGGGTCCGTGAGCAGAGAGGTGGCCCCATCTTACCCCACTACTCCCATCTCACCTCACATTCCAGTTACCTGGGGATACAAATGTTAAACACATCAGATTTAGGTGAGACATAAAGACAGAGAGGCATACAGAGAGATAAAGACTGACAGCCTAGGCAAAAATGCTGAGATGTTCTCTGACTAACTACGATTATGCTGACAATCAGGAGCTACCAGGACAGTATGATGTGAGTTGTGCGTTTGAAGGAGGGTGATTGAATTCCCAGCCAGTGTGGGTTTGATAGATCTCATCCCTGAGAGGTGTTTCTAGAGGCCTGAGATCCTGTGGACACCAGGGAACAAAACAGTAAAGCATTGTGGCTGCTGTCCACTTCTCATTGTCTTACCTCAAGTTGCCTGTACTGTTGCTTTTCTTGAGAACCACTGAAAGAAAAGGAACTGTCAACACTTTCTAGAGACTGTTTATTTTTTATTTTTTGTAGGGGGTAGATCAGCTTTAATATTGCAGATAGATTGTGGGTTCTATCAATGTAATTGTCTGCATCATTTCCAATCCTCCATAAATATACAGTGCATTCGGAAAGTATTCAGACCTTGACTTTTTCCACATTTTGTTATGTTACAGCCTTATTCTAAAATGGATTAAATGTTTTTTTCCACTCATCAATCTACACACTACCTCATAATGACAAAGCAAAAACAGGTTCTTAGAAATTTTTGCAAATGTATTAAACATAAAAAAACGGATATTTACATAAGTTTTCAGACCCTTTACTCAGAACTTTGTTGAAGCACCTTTGGCAGCGATTAAAGCCTTGAGTCTTCTTGGGGATGACGCTACAAGCTTGGCACACCTGTATTTGGGGAGTTTCTCCCATTCTTCTCTGCAGATCCTCTCAAGCTCTGCGCAACTCCTGAGTGGCGCAGTGGTCTAAGGCACTGCGGCGCAGTGCTAACTGTGCCACTAGAGATCCTGGTTCGAATCCAGGCTCTGTCGCAGCCGGCCGCGACCGGGAGACTCATGGGCGGCGCACAATTGGCCCAGCGTCGTCCAGGGTAGGGGTGGGAATGGCCGGCAGGGATGTAGCTCAGTTGATAGAGCATGGCGTTTGCAACGCCAGGGTTGTGGGTTCAATTCCCACGGGGGGCCAGTATAAAAAAATATGTATTCACTAACTGTAAGTCGCTCTGGATAAGAGCGTCTGCTAAATGACAAAAAAAAAAAAAAAAAAAAAAAAAAGGTTGGAGGGGGAGCATCGCTGCACAGCTATTTTCAGGTCTCTCCAGAGATGTTCGATTGGATTCAAGTCCGGGCTCTGGCTGGGCCACTCAAGGACATTCAGAGACATGTCCCGAAGCCACTCCTGCATTGTCTTGGCTGTGTGCTTAGGGTCGTTGTCCTGTTGGAAGGTGAACCTTCGCCCCAGTCTGAGGTCCTGAGAGTTTTCATCAAGGATCTCTTTGTACTTTGCTCCGTTCATCTTTCCCTCGATCCTGATTAGTCTCCCAGGCCCTGCCACTTAAAAACATTGCCTCATCATGATGCTGCCACCACCGTGCTTCACCGTAGGGATGGTGCCAGGTTTCCTCCAGACGTGACACTTGGCATTCAGGCCAAAGAGTTCAATGTTGGTTTCATCAGAGAATCTTGTTTTGTCAAACTCCAAGCAGGCTGTCATGTGCCTTTTACTGAGGATTGGCTTCCATCTGGCCACTCTACCATAAAGGCCTAATTGGTGGAGTGATGAAGATGGTTGTCCTTCTGGAAGGTTCTCCCATCTCCACAGAGGAACTCTGGAGCTCTGTCAGAGTGACCATCGGGTTCTTGGTCACCTCCCTGACCAAGGCCCTTCTCCCCCGATTGATCAGTTTGGCCGGGCGGCCAGCTCTAGAAAGAGTTCAAACTTCTTCCATTTAAGAATGATGGAGGCCACTGTGTTCTTGGGGACCTTCAATGCTGCAGAAATGTTTTGGTACCCTTCCCCAGATCTGTGCCTCGACACAATCCTGTCTTGGAGCTCTACGGACAATTCCATCGACCTCATGGCTTGGTTTTTGCTCTGACATGCATTGTCAACTGTGGGGCCTTATATAGACAAGTGTGTGCCTTTCCAAATCATGTCCAATCAATTAAATTTACCACAGGTGGACTCCAATCAAGTTGTAGAAACATCTCAAGGATGATCAATGGAAACAGGATGCACCTGAGCTCAATTTCGAGTCTTATAGCAAAGGGTCTGAAAATTCTAAAAACCTGTTTTCACTTTGTCATTATGGGGTATTGTGTGTAGATTGATGAGGGGAAAAAGTTAAAATAATTTTAGAATAAGGCTGTAACGTAACACAATGTAAAAAAGGGAAGTGGTCTGAATACTTTCCGAATGCACTGTATTTAGATTTTCTTCTTTATTACTTTTCTCTAACCCTACCACCCCTCCCCTAATTGGAGTCAACTAATATACAACAGTACTTAGGCCCCCACTAAATTGTAAGTAGAAGCCTATGTACATTATACGGACATGGTATATTTTACATTAGTTATCTTTTTATTTGTTTTAAGTCCCACCCTTCAGCTACCCTCAACCCCTCCCATCTAGCTCTGAAAACCATCCAGTTTGATTTCTAATTGCCATATATTTATTTCAACTTTGCTGTAATGTTTCACAAACGTTCTAAACCTTTCTATTCTCATAGTTTCTACAGATTGTAAATTAAAGATGAACATTTTTACTAAGAGTATTATTATACTATTGATCGATTGACTATGACTTATTTGCAGAGTTAGCTCCAGGTAGAGTGTCTTGCAAAAGTATTCATCCCTCTTGGCGTTTTTCCTATTTTGTTGCATTACAACCTTTAATTTAAATGGATTTTTATTTGGATTTCATGTAATGGACATACACAAAATAGTCCAAATTGGTGAAGTGAAATGAAAATAATTACTTGTTTCAAAGAATTATACAAAATAAATAACGAAAAGTGGTGCGTGCATATGTATTCACCCACTTTGCTATGAAGCTCCTAAATAAGATCTGGTGCAACCAATTACCTTTAGAAGTCACATAGTTAGTTAAATAAAGTACACCTGTGTTCAATCTAAGTGTCACATGATCTGTCACATGATCTCAGTATATATACACCAGTTCTGAAAGGCCCCAGAGTCTGCAACACCACTAAGCAAGGGGCACCACCAAGCAAGTGGCACCATGAAGACCAAGGTGCTCTCCAAACAGGTCAGGGATAAAGTTGTGGATAAGTACAGATCAGGGTTGGGGTTATAAAAAAATATCTGAAACTTTGAACATCCCACGGAGCCCATTAAATCCATTATTAAAAAATTGAAAGAATATGGCACCACAACAAACCTGCCAAGAGAGGGCCGCCCACCAAAACTCACAGACCAGGCAAGGAGGGCATTAATCAGAGAGGCAACAAAGAGACCAAAGATAACCCTGAAGGAGCTGCAAAGCTCCACAGCGGAGATTGGAGTATCTGTCCATAGGACCACTTTAAGCCATACACTCCACAGAGGTGGGCTTTACGGAAGAGTGGCCAGAAAAAAGCCATTGCTTAAAGAAAAAAATAAGCAAACACGTTTGGTGTTCGCCAAAAGGCATGTGGGAGACTCCCCAAACGTATGGAAGAAGGTACTCTGGTCAGATGAGACTAAAATTGAGCTTTTTGGCCATCATGGAAACGCTATGTCTGACGCAAACCCAACACCTCTCATCACCCCGAGAACACCATCCCTACAGTGAAGCATGGTGGTGGCAGCATCATGCTGTGGGGATGTTTTTCATCGGCAGGGACTGGGAAACTGTTCATAATTGAAGGACTGATGGCGCTAAATACAGGGAAATGATTGAGGGAAACCTGTTTCAGTCTTCCAGAGATTTGAGACTAGGATGGAGGTTCACCTTCAAGCAGGACAATGACCATAAGCATACTGCTAAAGCAACACTAGAGTGGTTTAAAGGATGGTGGAAAACATTTAAATGTATTGGAATGGCCTAGTCAAAGGCCAGACCTCAATCCAATTGAGAATCTGTGGTGTGACTTAAAGATTGCTGTACACCAGCGGAACCCATCCAACTTGAAGGAGCTGGAGCAGTTATGCACACCCAAGTTTTCTGTATTTTTTGTCTTATTTCTTGTTTGTTTCACAAGAAAAAATATTTTGCATCTTCAAAGTGGTAGGCATGTTGTGTAAATCAAATGATACAAACCCCCCAAAAATCCATTTTAATTCCAGGTTGTAAGGCAACAAAATAGGAAAAATGACAAAGGGGGTGAATAGTTTTGCAAGCCACTGTAAATGTTGCAATTCTTCAGCCATTCCTGAACCTGCGACCAAAAACAAGCTACATATGGGCTGTACCAAAACAAGTGATCTAATGGCTCTGTCTTTTCGCAGCAAAGTATGTAGAGCTGGGATGGTTGTATCCCCCATATACATAACATTCTATTGGTTGCAAGGATTTTCTATAATAATTGAAATTGAAAAACGTTAGGTTTTGAATCCACCGTTGTTTTGTTTATCAGTTCATAAATGCCATGCGCATCGAAATTCAGAGAAATTGTATACTGTCTGAGAATGCTGTGACAAATCTCAGAGAGACAGAGCTGATTCTAAAGTTGTTTTGTTTGTTTGTGAATGTACAGTGGGGAAAAAAAGTATTTAGTCAGCCACCAATTGTGCAAGTTCTCCCACTTAAAAAGATGAGAGAGGCCTGTAATTTTCATCATAGGTACACGTCAACTATGACAGACAAAATGAGGAAAAAAAATCCAGAAAATCACATTGTAGGATTTTTAATGAATTTATTAGCAAATTATGGTGGAAAATAAGTATTTGGTCAATAACAAAGGTTTCTCAATACTTTGTTATATACCCTTTGTTGGCAATGACACAGGTCAAACGTTTTCTGTAAGTCTTCACAAGGTTTTCACACACTGTTGCTGGTATTTTGGCCCATTCCCCCATGCAGATCTCCTCTAGAGCAGTGATGTTTTGGGGCTGTCGCTGGGCAACACAGACTTTCAACTCCCTCCAAAGATTTTCTATGGGGTTGAGATCTGGAGACTGGCTAGGCCACTCCAGGACCTTGAAATGTTTCTTACGAAGCCACTCCTTTGTTGCCCGGGCGGTGTGTTTGGGATCATTGTCATGCTGAAAGACCAAGCCACGTTTCATGTTCAATGCCCTTGCTGATGGAAGGAGGTTTTCACTCAAAATCTCATGATACATGGCCCCATTCATTCTTTCCTTTACACGGATCAGTCGTTCTGGTCCCTTTGCAGAAAAACAGCCCCAAAGCATGATGTTTCCACCCCCATGCTTCACAGTAGGTATGGTGTTCTTTGGATGCAACTCAGCATTCATTGTCCTCCAAACACGACGAGTTGAGTTTTTACCAAAAAGTTATATTTTGGTTTTATCTGACCAAATGACATTCTCCCAATCCTCTTCTGGATCATCCAAATGCACTCTACCAAACTTCAGACGGGCCTGGACATGTACTGGCTTAAGCAGGGGGACACGTCTGGCACTGCAGGATTTGAGTCCCTTGCGGCGTAGTGTGTTACTGATGGTAGGCTTTGTTACTTTGGTCCCAGCTCTCTGCAGGTCATTCACTAGGTCCCCCCGTGTGGTTCTGGGATTTTTGCTCACCGTTCTTGTGATCATTTTGACCCCACGGGGTGAGATCTTGCGTGGAGCCCCAGATCGAGGGAGATTATCAGTGGTCTTGTATGTCTTCCATTTCCTAATAATTGCTCCCACAGTTGATTTCTTCAAACCAAGCTGCTTACCTATTGCAGATTCAGTCTTCCCAGCCTGGTGCAGGTCTACAATTTTGTTTCTGGTGTCCTTTGACAGCTCTTTGGTCTTGGCCATAGTGGAGTTTGGAGTGTGACTGTTTGAGGTTGTGGACAGGTGTCTATCATACTGATAACAAATTCAAACAGGTGCCATTAATACAGGTAACGAGTGGAGGACAGAGGAGCCTCTTAAAGAAGAAGTTACAGGTCTGTGAGAGCCAGATATCTTGCTTGTTTGTAGGTGACCAAATACTTATTTTCCACCATAATTTGCAAATAAATTCATAAAAAATCCTACAATGCGATTTTCTGGATTTTATTTCCTCAATTTGTCTGTCATAGTTGACGTGTACCTATGATGAAAATTACAGGCCTCTATCATCTTTTTAAGTGGGAGAACTTGCACAATTGGTGGCTGACTAAATACTTTTTTTCCCCACTGTACGCTGTGCGGGCGGACGGTTTAGGTCTGTTGCGCTCTCTGTCGTGGTTTGCCCCAGAGTGCTTAAACTGATGATGATGATGTTCCTCTCTGGGTGTAACTACAGAGAGAGAGACTGCATTGTGATAATCCCATCTGACACTCCTCCTAAACCACCATCCCTCCTTACCCACTCGCCCTAGCTCACCATTATGTGTTATTCTCTGGTGTACATTAGGCACATGCTACTGAGAAGTTTGTAGTTAACGGTTTATTTCTTAGAGTGTGCTTTCCTATGGCTTAGCGGAGAGATTAATTGTTGAATTAAGAGACTCCTGGCTCTAATACCAGATGGTATACTGCTACTTGAGTCATTCAGGTATAAGTTATGTGCATACAGTGATTCCCTCCCAAGGTTTCCTTTACCAGCAGCAGTAGCAGTATGGTTGAATGGTTACGCAAACGGACTGTTGATGTTGAAGTTTGCTGACTTCCTCACATTATTGGTTGCATGCTCTGCTCTTTAACTATTCAGCCAGGCACAGCAGTCTGAAATGCTTAGTCTGCACTGAGGGTGATAGATCAATTGGTTAATATGTTCTCCAGAATGTCCATGTAAATTGCTTTGAACAGAAGTGTGTCCAAACATCTCAGTAACGATCAGTATTAACCCTGTCGCTGACTGTGCTTCCTGTCATTGGTAGTTTCCTTATTGATAATCTGTCATGTATTGGCTGCGCGTTGCCATTGGCTATAGCTAAATCCATACTGACAGCACAGTATCAGTCCCTAACATGAATGACGGCCTGATCCCCACTGCTATTAGATAACACGTTTCACTTAATGATAGACCTGCATTCCAGCGGGTGCACCAGTAACCCTCTGGTTCTGGCTTTGCTAGGACAGAATGCTGGTTAGAACTTCACTGAGTTGTTGAATACAAGCTGTCCACTTGTTTTTTGTGTGTTTTTTTTTGTCATTGAGCAGACGCTCTTATCCAGAGCGATTTACAGGAGCAATTAGGGTTAAGTGCCTTGCTCAAGGGCACATCGACAGATTTTTCACCTAGTCGGCTCGGGGATTAGAACCAGCGACCTTTCGGTTACTGGCACAACGCTCATAACCACTAAGCTACCTGCCGCCACACACTTGAGGTTGCTGCCAAGTGCTTCTCCTGAAATCTTCAGCATGAAAATCACCATATTTTATGTGACAATCTACCATGGATTTCTACTTCATTATAATAATGTATGTAACAAGGACTATATTGAATAAGGATGTGCTGTAATTAGTAATTCCTTTAAATCACATAAAATCTTTCCACTGGTTTCTCTACACCACCATACCTTCCTGATTGAATGATCAGAGTGACTATGGCTGCGTTTACAGGCAGCCCAATTCTGATATTTTATTCACTAATTGGTCTATTGACCAATCAGATCAGCTCTGAAAAAGATGTGATAAGATCTGATGTGATTGGTCAAAAGACCAATTAGTGGGAAAAAAACAGAATTGGGCTGTCTGTGTAAATGCAGCCTAATTGGTCTTTTGACCAATCAGATCAGCTCTGAAAAAGATCTGATGTGAAAAGATCTCATGTGGTTGGTCAAAATACCAATTAGTCCATCAGATCTTTTCACATCAGATCTTTTTCAGAGCTGATCTGATTAGTCAAAAACCAATTAGTGGAAAAAATATCAGAATTGGGCTGCCTGTGTGAATGCAGCCAATGTGTCCTGAAGGTTATTCAGTATCTGTCAATGACTGCCTGGTCAGTCTAATTAAAAGTGTGTGTCATTACAGGCCCGATCAATAACCTGTTCTCTTTCTCTCTCTGCTCTCGTCCATCGCCTGGCCCTGGCCTGTGCTTCCCCACACGCGCACACACACACCGGAACTGGGTTCAAATACATGTGAATTTGATTATTTGTTTTTTAAATACTTATTTTCTGTGTATTTGAGTATTTTCATATAATGTGGCCCGAATCAACTACTTGAAATACTATTTTCAAATACCTGGGTTAAATGGGTGTATTTGAGTATTTTCAAAAACGTTCCAGGTGTATTTCCAAATATATTCCAATATTCAACTACTTGTCTTTTCAATATATAAATACTTACTTCCAAATGTCTATCAAAGTCACTGAAATACCGTAAATAATATTTGAACCCAGGTCTGACACACACAAACACACACACACACACACACACACACACACACACACACATACACACACACACACACACACATACACACAATGTGGTGTGGGGGTGGTGAGAAGTGTAGCCTTGAATCAGTCCTCATCTTCTCATCCTCTTGGTATCCCAGGGCAGCATGCCCCCTTAGAGATGTTTAAAACCAGGATGATACTGCTGATGGGTGATCCTCTGTGGCACTCTCTCAGACTGCCTCTGGGGCTGGGCTGGGAAAACAGCTGGTGCAGTAGGAAATAGCATCTAGCCATGTATGCCTGTTTTTTTCAGCCTGAGAGAACCAAGTTGTGGGAGAAGCTCACATAACAATGACTCATGCTTATACTCAAGCTCTTGAAGGAGCTGGAGCAGTTTTGCCTTGAAGAATGGGGGGGGGGGGGGGGGGGTGAATAGTTGTGCACGCTCAAGTTTTCTGTATTTTTTGTCTTATTTCTTGTTTGTTTCACAAGAAAAAGTATTTTGCATCTTCAAAGTGGTAGGCATGTTGTGTAAATCAAATGATACAAACCCCCCCAAAATCAATTTTAATTCCAGGTTGTAAGGCAACAAAATAGGAAAAATGCCAAGGCGGGTGAATAGTTTTGCAAGCCACTGTAAATGTTGCAATTCTTCAGCCATTCCTGAACCTGCGACCAAAAACAAGCTACATATGGGCAGTACCAAAACAAGTGATCTAATGGCCCTGTCTTTTCGCAGCAAAGTCTGTAGAGCTGGGATGGTTGTATCCCCCATATACATAACATTCTTTTGGTTGCAAGGATTTTCTATAATAATTGAAATTGAAAAACGTTAGGTTTTGAATCCGCCGTTGTTTTGTCTATCAGTTCATCAATGCCATGCGCATCAAAAATCTCTTCCCAACTATATATTTTGTAACCTGTATGGCGCAGCTGTAAATGTTTTGGTCCTTAAATGAAACTGGTATACTTTTTTATTTATCACAATTTCCTTTAACCTATTCTGGTCTTTAATGTAGGGACGACAGACAAGTTCCTTACCTACTCCCCCTTCCACTTGCCTCTTCCAGTTTTGCAGTAATGCTGCAATCAGTTGGTTGTAATATCAGATAGAGCAGACATTTCCATATATTTCTGTTAGCTGCATGTGTGCAAAGGATCTCAAATATAAAATATATTTGTTTAACACTTTTTTGGTTACTACATGATTCCATATGTGTTATTTCATAGTTTTGATGTCTTCGCTATTATTATACAATGTAGAAAATAGTGAAAATAAAGAAAAACCCTTGAATGAGTAGGTGTGTCCAAACTTTTGACTGGTACTGTGTAATATATACAGTATATATACTGAACAAAAATATAAACGCAACATCCAACAATTTCTAAGATTTTACTGAGTTACAGTTCATATAAGGAAATCAGTAAATTGAAATAAATAAATTAGGCCCTAATCTATGGATTTCACATGACTGGGAATACAGATATGCATCTGTTGGTCACAGATACCTTTAAAACAAAGTAGGGGCGTGGATCAGAAAACCAGTCAGTATCTGGTGTGACCACCATTTGCCTCATGCAGCGCGACATATCTCCTTTGCATAGAGTTGATCAGGTTGTTGATTGTGGCCTGTGGAATGTTGTCCCACTCGTCTTCAATGGCTATGCGAAGTTGCTGGATATTAGCGGGAACTGGAACACGCTGTCGTACACGTCAATATCCAGAGCATCCCAAACTTGCTCAATGGGTGACATGTCTGGTGAGTATGCAGGCTATGGAAGAACTGGGACATTTACAGCTTCCAGGAATTATGTACAGATCCTTGCGACATGAGGCCGTGCATTATCATGCTGAAACATGAGGTGATGGCGGCGGATGAATGGCACGACAATGGGCCTCGATCTCGTCACGGTATCGCTGTGCATTCAAATTGCCATCTATAAAATGCAATTGTGTTCGTTGTCAGTAGCTTATGCCTGCCCATACAATAGCCCAACCTCCACCATGGGGCACTCTGTTCACAATGTTGACAGCAATCCGCTCTCCCACACGACGCCATACACGTGTTCTGCAGTTGTGAGGCCGGTTGGATGTACTGCCAAATTCTCTAAAACGATGTTGGAGGCGGCGTATCGTAGAGAAATGAACATTCAATTATCTGGCAACAGCTCTGGTGGACATTCTTGCAGTCAGCATGCCAATTGCACGCTTCCTCAAAACTTGAGACATCTGTGGCATTGTGTTGTGTGACAAAACTGCACATTTTAGAGTGGCCTTTTATTGTCCCCAGGACAAGGTGACCTGTGCAATGATCATGTTGTTTAATCAGCTTCTTGATATGCCACACCTGTCAGTTGGATAGATTATCTTGGCAAAGGAGAAATGTTCACTAACAGGGATATAAACATGAGAGAAATAAGCTTTTTGTGCATATGGAAAATTTCTAGGATATTTTATTTCAGCTCAAGAAACATGGGACCAACACTTTACATGTTGCGTTTATATTTTGTTTCAGTGTATTTGAAAAATACCCCCCCCAGTACCAGTCAAAAGTCTAGACACACCTACTCATTCAAGGGTTTTTCTTATTTTTTTACTATTTTCTACATTGTAGAATATTAGTGAAGACATCAAAACTATGAAATAACACATATGGAATCATGTAGTAAACAAAAAAGTGTTAAACAAATCAACATATATTTTAGATTTTAGAATCTTCAAAGTAGCCACCCTTAGCCTTGATGACAGCTTTGCACACTCTTGGCATTCTCTCTCCTCTGTTCTCATCCTAGATCTATCCGCTGCCTTCAACACAGTGAACCATCAGATCCTCCCCTAAACCCTCTAAGGGCTGGGCGTCTCAGGCTTTGCACACTCTTGGATTGCATCCAACCTACCAGGTGACGTGGCGAGGATCTGTGTCTGCACCACGTGCCTTCACTACTGGTGTCCCCCAGGGCTCGTTTCTAGGCCCTCTCCTCTTTTCTCTATGCACCAAGTCACTCAGCTCTGTCATATCCTCACATGGTCTCTCCTATCATCGCTATGAGGATGGCACTCAACTACTTTTCTCCTTTCCCCATTCTGACATCCAGGTAGCGACACGCATCTTAGCTTGGATGTCGGCCCAGACATCTGAGCTTGGATGTTGGCCCACCACCTCAAGCTCAACCTCGGAGCTGGTCTTCCTCCTGGGGAAGGGCTGCCCACTCCAAGACCTCTCCATCATGGTTGACAACTCCACGGTTTCCCCCTCCCAGAGTGCAAAGTATCATGGCATGACCCTGGACAACACCCTGTCGTTCTCTGCAAACATCAAAGCAGTGACTCGCTCCTCATGGTTCATCCGTTGAGTACTACCTTTCCTCACACAGGAAGCGGCGCAGGTCCTATTCCAGGCACTTGTCATCTTCCTTCTGGACTACTGCACCTCTCTGTTGGCTGGGCTCCCCGCTTGTGCCATCAAACTCCTGCAATTTATCCAGAATGCTGCAGCCCAACTGGTGTCAACCTTCCCAAGTTCTCCCATATCACCCTGCTCCTCCGCACACTCCACCAGCTTCCTGTCAAAGCTTGCATCTACTTCAAGACTGCTTGCCTACGGAGCAGTAAGGGGAACTGCCCCTCCCTACCTTCAGGCTATGCTCAAATCCTACTCCCCAACCCGAGCACTCTGTTCTGCCACCTCTGGTCTCTTGGCCCTCCCACCCCTACTGGGGGTCAGCTCCTGCTCAGCCCAGTCAAAGCTCTTCTCTGTCCTGGCAGCCCAATGGTGGAACAAGCTTTCCCCTGATGTTAAGACAGCAGAGTCCCTGCCCATCTTCCGAAAATGTCTGAAACCCTACCTCTTCATGGACTATCTTGACTAATCCCACAGCACCTATCACTCTTGCCTTTCGTCAACTAACACTCGCACTTGATTTTTTCATACTAGCACTGACTTTGCTGATAGCTACTTTATTGAGGAGAAATGTACTTAGTATGACTGTGATATGTGGTTGTCTCATCTAGCTATCTTAAGATGAACGCACTAACTGTAAGTCACACTGGATAAGAGTGTCTGCTAAGTGACTAAAATGTAAATGTCAAAATGTAGACTTACAAATGACTTTCTTCTGCAGGCATTTGCAGTACCTGACCTGTCAGTTCTGCTAAGTACTTCTCACCTTCAACACATTTGGGCAATGTGGTAAAGGAATCTGAGGTTCCCTTTCCCCGAACTTCACACCCACACCTACCTGTCCTCAGTGGTTCTCAAATTAAAACACACACCACAACATAACCAAGTTACAATGCCTTTTCTCAGAAGCTCTTACATCTTGCTGCCTCTTCTCAGAATATGGCCTTACTCTTAGAATTGACACCCACCCACCCTTTCCTTAGTGACTTTCACACACGTACGCGCACACACGCACGCGCACACACGCACACACAACAACAACCTAAGTCAGTCAGTTAAAGTGCATTTATTTGACCTCTGCTGTGGTGGGCTAGATGACGTGTGTATGTGTGGGCTATAGCTGTCCTTTCACACCTAGCCTGCGCGGTGCCCCCAGAGCAGAGGGTGACAGACAAATCAGAGGGCCTGTTACCCACAGCAGAGACAGCAGGGAGGGAGACCAGTCACAGGCAGGCTGCAATGGCATATGTCACTAGCACAGATGAGAGGCATTTCAGATAACAGTTATTTCACTCCTGAAATAGGAATTCAGATATCAGGGAGCGAATGATATTCAGTTCTTTTATAATGATAAAAAAAATAGATATATATATTCAGCGTTAGAATTGTATTGTGGCTTGGGTGGCCAGTAAAATTGACACGCAATCGTGGATAGAATTGCAGCAGCATCTGTGAACCTAAAAGAGGAGGTGGTAACAGCAGCAATATAAAATGAATCGTTATGCGGTTATGATGATATGGCAAATATCACAAAGCTCTATTTGAGATGCTACCCCACACCATTAAGATTACATAACATAATAAATATTTACAAATTAATTAGAAATGAAAAGCTGAAATGTCTTGAGTCAATAAGTATTCAACCCCTTTGTTGTGGCAAGCCTAAATAAGTTCAGGAGTAAAAATGTGCTTAACAAGTCACATAATAAGTTGCATGGTGATAATAGTGATTAACATGATTTTTCAATGACTACCTCATCTTTGTACCCCACACATACAATTATCTGTAAGGTCCCTCAGTTGAGCAGTGAATTTCAAACCCAGATTCAACCACAGAGACCAGGGAGGTTTTCCAATGCCTCGCAAAGAAGGGCACCTATTGGTCGATGGGTAAAAAAAAAAAAGCAGACACTGAATATCCCTTTGAGCATGGTGAAGTTATTAATTACACTTTGTATGGTGTATCAATACACCCAGTCACTACAAAGATACAGGCATCCTTCCTAACTCAGTTGCCGGAGAGGAAGGAAACTGCTCAGGGATTTCACCATGATGCGATAAATTCACCTTTCAGCAGGAATAATAACCTAAAACACAAGAGTTGCTTACCAAGAAGACAGTGAATGTTCCTGAGTGGCCGAGTTACAATTTTGACTTAAATCTACTTGAAAATCTATGGCAAGACCTGAAAATGGTTGTCTAGCAATGATCAACAACCAATTTGAGCTTGAAGAATTTGTAAAAGAATAATGTGCAAATATTGTACAATCGAGGTGTGCAAAGCTCTTAGAAACATCACATTTACATAAGTATTCAGACCCTTTACTCAGTACTTTGTTGAAGCACCTTTGGCAGCGATTACAGCCTCAAGTCTTCTAGGGTATGATGCTACAAGCTTGGCACATCTGTATTTGGGGAGTTTCTCCCATTCTTCTCTGCAGATCCTCTCAAGCTCTGTCAGGTTGGATAGGGAGCGTCGCTGCACAGCTATTTTCAGGTCTCTCCAGAAATGTTAGATCGGGTTCAAGTCGAGGCTCTGGCTGGGCCACTCAAGGACATTCAGAGACTTGTCCCGAAGCCACTCCTGTGTCATCTTGGCTGTGTGCTTAGGGTTGTTGTCCTGTTGGAAGGGGAACCTTCACCCCCAGTCTGAGGTCCTGAACAATGTGGAGCAGGTTTTCATCAATAATCTCTCTGTACTTTGCTCTGTTCATCTTTGCCTCGATCCTGACTAGTCTCCCAGTCCCTGCCACTGAAAAACATCCCCACAGCATGATGCTGCCACCACCATGCTTCACCGTAGGGATGGTGCCAGGTTTCCTCCAGACGTGACACTTGGCATTCAGGCCAAAGTATTCAATCTTGTTTTCATCAGACCAGAGAATCTTGTTCCTCATGGTCTGAGAGTCCTTTAGGTGTCTTTTGGCAAACTCCAAGTGGGCTGTCATGTGTCTTTTACTGAGGAGTGGCGTCCGTCTGGCCACTGTACCATAAAGGCCTGATTGGTGCAGTGCTGCAGAGATGGTTGTCCTTCTGGAAGGTTCTCCAATCTCCACAGAGGAACTCTGGAGCTCTGTCAGAGTGACCATCGGGTTCTTGGCCCTGACCAAGGCCCTTCTCCCTCAATTGCTCAGTTTGGCCGGGCGACCAGCTCTAGGAAGAGTCTTGGTGGTTCCAAACGTATTTTATTTAAGAATGATGGAGGCCACTGTGTTCTTGGGGACCTTCAATGCTACAGACATTTTTTGGTACCCTTCCCCAGATCTGAACCTCGACACAATCCTGTCTCGGAGCTCTACGGACAATTCCTTTGACCTCATGGCTTGGTTTTTGCTCTGACATGCACTGTCCAATCAATTGAATTTACCACAGGTGGACTCCAATCAAGTTGTAGAAACATCTCAAGGATGATCAATGGAAACAGGATGTACCTGAGCTCAAGTTTGAGTCTCATAGCAAATGGTCTGAATACTTATGTAATAACTTTTTCTCCTAAAAACCTGTTTTTGCTTTCTCATTATGGGGTATTGGGGTGTAGATTTATGAGGAACATTTTTCATTTAATCAATTTTAGAATAAGGCTGTAACGTAACAAAATGTGGAAAAAGTCAAGGGGTCTGAATACTTTCTGATTGCACTGTATGTAAATTAGATATTTATGTATTTAATTTTCAGTAAAAAAAATTAAAAACATGGGTAAAAAAAAATATATTTAATCAATTTTGAATTCAGGCTGTAACACAACAAATTGTGGAGTAAGTCAAGGGGTATAAATACTTTCTGAAGGCACTGTAGTTGTCATCCAGTGGAAAAACTGTGGCATGGTATTTTTGTGAATGGAGCATCCTAAAGCTTTGGAGCTGGTGATAAGTATTCTATTTGCAACAAATCTAATTCCCTAGAAAATGGAATTAATTCAGAAGTTTTTACTGTCCTCAGGGGTGGAATTTAAATAACATCTTTCTTTCTTTATCTACAGTCTCTTGTATCCTGACAAAACCTGTACATAGTGAACCTACCATCTCTTTTACAAGTGTAGAAGGCACTCTTTTCACACCCTTTAGAGAGTTCTGACCTGCGGTGAACCCAGGCAAATCGAGCTTAGTATTTTGGTTTTTGAGCAAAGTGGTATGAATAGGGTCTTGGAGAGTGGGGGAGTGGAGGGGCAGCTACTTGCTCACTTGGGCGTGACATGATAAAAGTGGGGAGGCTTTTATCTGTCCCTCTCCCAGGACTAACTTTCCCTCACAGATGGCTGCTCATTTAACAGGCCTGGTTCTGGTTTAAAAGGTCTGATTCTCCCTGAATCCCCATACTGGATCGCTTCGGTCTCTCCTCCCCTCCGTAGGGAGCCAGGCTGGGCCACACTGCTCTCACCTCCCATGTACCTTGGGCCCTGGAGCTCCATGTACACCCATATCTGATTAAGGCATGCAGAGTTAGAGAGAAGAACAGCGCAGTTTAGTAGTGAATTCTCTACTAAACTGCCCAACCCTCTTCCTGGAGATCTACTGTCCTGTAGGTTTTCAGTCCAACCCTAATTTAGCACGGTAGATCTCCAGGAAGAGGGTTGGGCAGCCCTGTTGTAGAGTCTACATAATGCAATGATGCAACATGTATGCTTATAAAGCTCATAATATCTAATTGAGAGCCAGACAGCCTTAGTGGGCTACAGGTGCAGTTCAATACATACTCTCCTGTCTGTCCTGTCTGCAGGTAATTTACCAATGCAGTCGATTCTCTCTGTTGCACCTGTTCCTCCACACTTTGCTTGACCCAGTCAGTCTGATACCAGTCTGCATCTCTGTGATCCTGTGTCATGATGGGTAAGTGGCATACTCTAAAACTGTAGACAACACATCTACCAGTCACTGTCTCGTTAAGCCAATTGAAACGACTTTAAATCACTGTGTTACCTAGGAATATACAGTCAGGGTCAAAAGTTTTGAGAATGACACAAATATTAATTTTCACAAAGTCTGCTGCCTCAGTTTTTATGATGGCAATTTGCATATACTCCAGAATGTTATGAAGAGTGATCAGATGAATTGCAATTAATTGCAAAGTCCCTCTTTGCCATGAAAATGAACTTAATCCCCCAAAAACATTTCCACTGCATTTCAGCCCTGCCACAAAAGGACCAGTTGACATCATGTCAGTGATTCTCTCGTTAACACAGGTGAGAGTGTTGACGAGGACAAGGCTGGAGATCACTCTGTCATGCTGATTGAGTTAGAATAACAGACTGGAAGCTTTAAAAGGAGGGTGGTGCTTGAAATCATTGTTCTTCCTCTGTTAACCATGGTTACCTGCAAGGAAACACGTGCCGTCATCATTGCTTTGCACAAAAAGGGCTTCACAGGCAAGGATATTGCTGCTAGTAAGATTGCACCTAAATCAACCATTTATCGGATCATCAAGAACTTCAAGGAGAGAGGCTCAATTGTTGTGAAGAAGTCCAGCAAGCGCCAGGACCGTCTCCTAAAGTTGATTCAGCTGCGGGATCGGGGCACCACCAGTGCAGAGCTTGCTCAGGAATGGCAGCAGGCAGGTGTGAGTGTATCTGCACGCACAGTGAGGCGAAGACTTTTGGAGGATGGCCTGGTGTCAAGAAGGGCAGCAAAGAAGCCACTTATCTCCAGGAAAAACATCAGAGAAAGACTGATATTCTGCAAAAGGTACAGGGATTGGACTGCTGAGGACTGGGGTAAAGTCATTTTCTCTGATGAATCCCCTTTCCGATTGTTTGGGGCATCCGGAAAAAAGCTTGTACGGAGAAGACAAGGTGAGCGCCACCATCAGTCCTGTGTCATGCCAACAGTAAAGCATCCTGAGACCATTCATGTGTGGGGTTGCTTCTCAGCCAAGGGAGTGGGCTCACTCACAATTTTGCCTAAGAACACAGCCATGAATAAAGAATGGTACCAACACATCCTCCAAGAGCAACTTCTCCCAACCATCCAAGAACAGTTTGGTGACGACCAATGCCTTTTCCAGCATGATGGAGCACCTTGCCATAAGGCAAAAGTGATAACTAAGTGGCTCGGGGGAACTCCCCAGACCTTAATCCTATTGAGAACTTGTGGTCAATGCTCAAGAGGCAGGTGGACAAACAAAAACCCACAAATTCTGACAAACTCCAAGCATTGATTATGCAAGAATGGGCTGCCATCAGTCAGTATGTGGCCCAGAAGTTAATTGACAGCATGCCAGGGCGGATTGCAGAGGTCTTTAAAAAGAAGGGTCAACACTGCAAATATTGACTCTTTGCATAAACTTAATGTATTTTTCAATAAAAGCCTTTGACAGTTATGGAATGCTTGTAATTATACTTCAGTATACCATAGTAACATCTGACAAAAATATCTAAAAACACTGAAGCAGCATTGTGAAGACCAATACTTGTGTCATTCTCAGAGTGTCATTCTCTCTGTAGAGTACCAGTCAAAAGTTTGGACACACCTACTCAGTCAAGGGTTTTTCTTTATTTTTACAATTTTCTGCATTGTATAATAATAGTGAAGATATCAAAACTATGAAATAACACATATGGAATCATGTAGTAACCAAAAAAGTGTTAAACAAATCAAAACATATTTTAGATTTTAGATTATTCAAAGTAGCCACCCTTTGCCTTGACAGCTTTGCACACTCTTGGCATTCTCTGAAGAAGAACAGTCTTGAAGGAGTTCCCACATATGCTGAGCACTTGTTTGCTGCTTTTCCTTAACTCTGCGTTCCAACTCATCCCAAACCATCTCAATTGGGTTGAGGTCGGGTGATTGTGGAGGCCAGGTCATCTGATGCAGCACTCCATCACTCTCCTTGGTCAAATAGCCCTTACACAACCTGGAGGTGTGTTTTGGGTCATTGTCCTGTTGAAAAACAAATGATAGTCCCACTAAGCGCAAACCTATCTATGGTAGCACCCAAGGGGCTTGAATTTAAGGGTCTCTTTTCCATGCTTAAAAGGATAAACATTCACATACAACACCATGGGCCAGAAAAGGTTGAATACATTGGCCATGCTGTCAATCCAGCATGACTTCTGCCACGTTCAAAACAACTGGAAACCCGGAACTGGGAAATCTCAGACTTCAGTGAGTTCAAGACAACTGGGAACTCTGAAAAAAACTAGCTCAGACTGGGAAAATACGTTTTGAACGGACATCCAGCTCAGAATTCAAATTCGGGACCTTGGGCCTCTTTCTAGAGCTCTGAACTGAAGACCACTGACGTCATGATTCGACCTTGTTTTTTTTTTTTTCGAGTTCCCAGTTGTCTTGAAAGCACTTGTCGTTTCTCTTTGTTTATTTAAGCTGTTCTTGCCATAATATGGACTTGGTCTTTTACCAAATAGGGCTATCTTCTGTATACCACCCCTACCTTGTCACAACACAACTGATTGGCTCAAACGCATTAAAATTCCACAAATTAACTTTTAACAAGGCACACCTGTTAATTTAAATGCATTGTAGGTGACTACCTCATGAAGCTGGTTGAGAGAATGCCAAGAGTTTGCAAAGCTGTCATCAAGGCAAAGGGTGGCTACTTTGAAGAATCTCAAATATAAAATATATTTGGATTTGTTCAATACTTTTTTGGTTGCTACATAATTCCATATGTGTTATTTCATAGTTTTGATGTCTTCACTATTATTCTACAATGTAGAAAATAGTAAAAATAAAGAAAAACCCTTGAATGAGTAGGTGTGTCTAAACTTTTGACTGGTACTTCAGGGTATGGCAAAGAGGTTTAAGACAGGATTTACATGAGTGAATCATTTCCCCCCTGACAGTTCCTGCTGATCTGTCTAGGCTCTGTACCTAACATGATCAGACTGCCCCCCCTCCTTAACACTGCAGCACTGCCAAGACCCTCACTCCTCACAAATGTCCTCATCATGGAATTCAGTCAAGGTCTACATAGTAAATGAATAACTAATCTAATCTAAAACTAATTAAGATTTAAAGGTTACATGCAACAATGAGAAATATTGCCAAAAGTACATTGGAAATCAATGTAACACATGACCAGTGTGAGAACAGAGGACAGAGTGACGGGGGAGGGAGGGAAGCAGGGGGGGAGTCAGGGGTGGGGGAAGGCTGCTTCCCTGCTCTCTCACTGTTGCTCTTTCTGCTGGCTGGGTGGCTGGCTGGCTGAGGTGAGAGCAGAGCAGTGGAGAGCAGAGCAGTTGATTCCTGTAGTTTTGGGTGATTATCATCAGTGTATCTGAACAAAAGTCAGGCTCCACCTAACCCAGGAATTAGAGAGAGAGAGAGAGAGAGAGAGAGAGAGAGAGAGAGAGAGAGAGAGAGAGAGAGAGAGAGAGAGAGAGAGAGAGAGAGAGAGAGAGAGAGAGAGAGAGAGAGAGAGAGAGAGAGAGAGAGAGGGGGGCTGGAGTCTAGAACCTTACACAACATTTAAACCTCCAGCCTGTCTGCTCTCTCCAGCACTTCCTATACATGCTGCGCAGCCAAAGTCACCCATCTCCACCAGTCCATACTAACACAGACTCAACAGGAGGAGGACAACACTGGGGCAACAGGTATGTGGAGTTGACTTATTTATGATTTGTTCACAGTCATTTTTTCTCTGCTAACATAGATTGATTGATGGATTTTGTGATTTGAAGATGGAGCTCATATCAAATCTGTCTTCAAAATGTATTGCGAGTTGAAAGCTATGTTGATTCTGTAAAACGTTCTTTGATTCACTACACTGCAGGGCACCCCTTCTAAAAAATACATTGAATAAGTCTGGAATTATTTGAATTAGACTATTAGCCTATTCCCGGTATTCCCTGACCATTATAAAGCTAACATTTCTTCTTCGAGAAACACATCAAGCCCAACATACATGAGAACGAGCCGACAGATCTAAGCTAACCCGAATTTGACTGGCTCAATATTCAGGTATGCTATCCACACAATCACACAGCCTAGCCTATGGCTATGATGCTGCCCTCATCACAAGACAATGATGAGGACACCCCCTCAATTGGGTAAAAGGAACACTATTAATACTATCATTGCTGAACATTGGACTTCGTTATTATTATATTTCTTCGTTATTAGACATTTTGACAATGATGACACCACGCCAATTAATGAACAATGGACAATATATTGAAGTGTCATACAGACTGGGGCTGCAACCTTGTGGGGATACAGCACATTGCATCCATATATGGGCTAAATATGGCAATATAAATGGGAAGCTATTCCTCTACTATTTTTATTGTACTACCATTTACGATAGATGACCAGTCCCATATGGGCTACCTACCACACAATTCCTTTTTTTTTCTTCCTGTTGATGAGTGTCCCCTTCCGTTTACGCTACTGAATTTATTGTGAAGATTAAAGAATGCATTTATTGCACATACCCTCTTCTCCCCCCCTTAAAAAAATATATAGTATAGAGCACCTAAATGCTTAATACAAATTGAGGGTACATTTATGTTTATGGTAATTTAAACCATATTGCTAATAATAATCATGAGGATAATGGCTCAAGAGATATTACTCCTAAAGCCATCCTATTTGACTGTTTAGGCTTGCATATCGGTTGTTATATCTAGCCTACTATTTTCCTTTTCTTTTATTACCCACCCTAACTCATCAAGTCTACTAACTTACATTTAAAGGTCTGAAGGGGTAAATGGTTACTTATTGTGTTTTTCCTTATTTATTTATTAATAACTTAAGACCTAAAAAAAATTATACACTTAGTATACAAAACATTATGAACGCCTTCCTAATATTGAGTTGCACCCCCTTTTTTTTTTTAGAACAGCCTCAATTCGTTGGGGCATGGACTCCACAAGCTGTCAAAAAGCATTCCACAGGGATGCTGGTCCATGTTGACTCCAATGCTTCCCACAGTTGTGTCAAGTTGGCTGGATGTCCTTTGGGTGGTGGACCATTCATGATACACACGGGAAACTGTTGAGCTTGAAAAACCCAGCAGCGTTGCAATTCTTGACACACTCAAACCGGTGCGCCTGGCACCTACTACCATACCCTGTATGTGTATGCTCCAAATTCATATGATCCTGCGGTTTTTGATTCTCTGTACACCATATTGTTATAATTAACTGAATTCCATCTGGTTATTCTGACATACATGAATTACATTTTGGACATGCGAGACAAATCTAATAAGACCAACTACAATCCACACGCAACCAAGGCTCTCCAACATACTGTATACTCTCAGATTACAACCTCATTGATGCCTGGCGAGCACATCATCTTAAAGCAAAGGAGTACACTTTCTACTCAAACAGGCATAAAACATTATTGCGAAACGATTTCATACTATTATCTACACCTGTATTTTCTTTAATCAAGAAAATTGAAATTCGACTTAATATGAGCTTGTCTGATCACCTACTGCTGCCAACTTCAAATCTTAGAATCTACTAAAAGAGCCACAACATGGTGTTTCAACCTTTAATAATGATCAATCACAATTCAGTCGACCCCTGGATTCTATGGGATGCCACTAAAGGTTTTATAAAAAATAGTGCAACTGCATTTGCACCTAGTTGAATAAATTACAATTAAAAAAGATATCTGAATTGGAAATGTTGTTAACTGAGTTAGTGTTCTCAACAACACTCTTTTCAGACCAGGTAGCTATTACTCTTTCCAAAATAAAGACATAACTTAATTTATTGATAAGACATTTACCATCCATTGAGTTAGACTCAACCATTACTTCCATGGTAATCGTCCTAGTCGTTTACTGGCCAACAAACTACGCAGTAATGATCAGTTAGCTGATATAGCAACTATTGAATCTGAAACAGGATAATTACTATCAAACCCAAATGAATCAATCAAATATTCTCCTGCTTCTATAAAAAAACTGTACATCTCTGATTGTAAATCCACACCAAGCCAGACTAAGTCCTTTCTAAAATAATGAAGGACTGTTTGTTGAAATTAATCACTATACTTTATAAAAAATCAAAGTACTTCCCGAGTTTTTGTTGCAACAAAAATGACTTTATTAGAGTTTCAACAAAGCCAGGCCAGTCTGCAGAGTAGCCCACCCTTTCTCTCTCTCCCCAGTTATATAGCCCATCCACCTCTCTTCTAGCTCAAAATCCCTCCCTCTTCAGTTTCCCGCTCTTTATCACTCCGCCCACTTCCTTTGTCACTGACAGCGGCTAAATTCGACTTTCATTATGTTCAGAATCACATAGTACAACAATCAATCACTCCCCTGTCTTGCAAAAACAATCATGTTTAGTTTAAACTCTGTTCAACCCCGGCTCTCCCTTCACTGTGTTTGAAGAGAGAAACAAAAGGCCACAACCTAGTTTCAGTCTCTGATGAGATAAGACAGCCATGGATTTAAGTGAGCGCGAGCAATTTGACCCTAGGTCAGATTGCCTCTTTACCCCCACACACACAGTGAAATGAAATGACCCAATTAAATTCCTGGCCCAGTAACAAAGAATTCTAACTCAATGTATGTGATTACCCCAGGTTTATCTCATAGTCCATTAAAAATACACATCACTCTCAATGAACTCAAAAGGGCATTGGATAGCATGAATAAAGGCACATCTAAAATGTTGTAATAAATTAGGTCCTCTATTGTTCGAAATTATGAATACAGCCATTCACAAAGGTTCATTTAGGAAAGACGTGAATACAGCACTAATTTTGCGTTTGTTAAAAAAAGTAAGGATGCCGCCCAGTATTCTCACTATAAACCTCTATCTATGATAAACACAGATATTAAACTGTTTTCCAAAATGTTGTCGTCCTGTCTCGAGACTTACTTACCCAAATTGGTCCACACAGACTAAAGCGGGTTTGTTAAAAAAGGTTTATTCTCAGCTCTCTCCGTCGACTATTACATATCTTAAATGCTTCATGAGAAACAACAGCTCCTTGAGCTGGATTATCTCTTGATGCAGAAAAAGCTTTTGATATACTATAATGGTCATATCTCTGGTCTGTCTTAGAACATAATGGGAATTGCTTCCAATTTCATTAATATGATTAAAATGTTATATGTCAATCCCTCAGCCATAGTTATAACAGGCAATATCTGCTGTGTTCCATTCAGAAGCACTAGAAGCAGCAGACAAGGTGATCCAATATCGCCTTTGCTATTGTTATTATCCATGGAACCCCTATACACCCAGGCAATGCATCAATCGAAGGAAATAACACAAATGTACTTAAAATCTACTGATCTACTGATCTATTTCATCTCATTATACGCTGACGATATTTTACTATATCTAGACAATGTATCTCAATTGCTCCCAAACGCATTGAAGATCATAGATAAATTCAGCTTCATCTCAAGTTATAAAATTAATCTAACCAAATCAGCCCTACTGCCTCTCAAGACCCTGATGGAGGACTCCATCTCTACTTATGGAATCCCAGTCATTTCCCATTTTAAATATTTGGGAGTAGATACACAGTATTTTCTTCCTTAGATAAAACAATTGCCAGAAACTTTAACAGAACGCTCAAATCAATTAAATCTGACCTCAGTAGATGGAATAATATACCAGCTGCTTTAACAAGCAGAATATCTATTGTCAAAATGTATATATTGCCACAGCTGAATTTCTGTTGTTCAATGCTTCCCATGGCTCCCCTTTTGGCTATTGGGAAAAAATTCATAGTGCGGTTTCAAAATGTATATGGCAAGGTAAACGATCCCGGATAAAATTAACACACTTACAAAGTAGGAAAGACATAGGATGACTATCCGTACCAAATTTTAAATTGTATTTCCAGGCATTAGCATTTCACCCCATCCTAAATTGGTTTAGACATCATTCTTCTGGCTGAGAGAAATATGGTGTATCCTATTGCCCTGGAAGAGGTGGTGGTCTTCACTGATATTATTGCTCACACAATTTCTATTTTACATACACATTACCAGGCAACTCCTTTTTTCTATATTTACAACTTAGGTCAGCTATGCTGGCCTATGGAGTCCCTTGGGAAATCCAACTACCGAACCATCCAATGATGGGATTTATAAATAAATTATCTGGGCTCCCAAAAGGACTGATCTCTATAATATATAAACAACTTTTGGAAAGCTCATATGCTGAGAAAAAGTATGGTTTATATATCTATGAATCTGAACAACCCTTTAACTGGAACAGAACATGGAAAAATATAACCTTGGCATCCCGTAATCCAAACCATCAATTTATACATTTGAATTTTGATCACAGACTGTATTTAACACCAAGGAAACGTTTTACGATGAAATTGGCCCTAACTCCCAACTGTTCACTAGTGCATTACTGTAAATATTCAATGCTTTGCATCTATTAGGTTACTTAACGATGATAGCTCCTTGAATTTCTCAATCAATCAGAAACCATTACTGCTGACAGGCAGCACTGCAGCAAAAAAATATGTTGGCTCTTAGATGGCAATCACCAATCACCTCACTCTCTCCCAATTCACCAGTAGTGGATACAGTTACTATTAGAAGTTATAACATTAGAATTATCGACAGTGAGAATGAATGGTGCTAGTCAAGGAGCAATTGAGGCCTGGACAAATATACTTGACTTTGTAAAGAATAATCTCAGCTAAAGCCCAAAACATACAAATAAATAAGCCATAAAGCCCAACACATACAAACATTAGGAACACCTTCCTAATCTGGTCTGGTGGGTGACTGATGGGTTGGATGGAGACATGTTGGCTGGGTGGGGTTCAGAAAATGGGATGGGAGGCAATCTTTTATATTGGTTTCGTTCATTTCCTGTTTATACTGAATGTATTATTACTTAAACTCTTTATGTACAGTTGAAGTCGGAGGTTTCCATACACCTTAGCCAAATACATTTAAACTCAGTTTTTCACAATTCCTGACATTTAATCCTAGTAAAAATTCCCTGTCTTAGGTCAGTTAGGATCACCACTTTATTTTAAGAATGTGAAATGTCAGAATAATAGTAGAGAGAATGATTTATTTCAGCTTTTATTTCTTTCATCACATTCCCAGTGGGTCAGAAGTTTACATACACTCAATTAGTATTTGGTAGCATTGCCTTTAAATTGTTTAACTTGGGTCAAACATTTCGGGTAGCCTTCCACAAGCTTCCCACAATAAGTTGGGTGAATATTGGCCCATTCCTCCTGACCGAGCTGGTGTAACTGAATAGGTTTGTAGGCCTCCTTGCTCACACACGCTTTTTCAGTTCTGCCCACACATTTTCTATAGGATTGAGGTCAGGGCTTTGTGATGGTCACTCCAATACCTTGACTTTGTTGTCCTTAAGCTATTTTGCCACAACTTTGGAAGTATGCTTGGGATCATTGTCCATTTGGAAGACCCATTTGCGGCCAAGCTTTAACTTCCTAACTGATGTCTTGAGATGTTGCTTCAATATATCCACATCATTTTCCTTCCTCATGATTCCATCTATGTTGTGAAGTGCACCAGTCCCTCCTGCAGCAAAGCACCTTTACAGCATGATGCTGCCACCCCCGTGCTTCACGGTTGGGATGGTGTTCTTCGGCTTGCAAGCCGCCCCCTTTTTCCTCCAAACATAACGATGGTCATTATGGCCAAACAGTTCTATTTTTGTTTCATCAGACCAGAGGACATTTATCCAAAAAGTAAGATATTTGTCCCCATGTGCAGTTGCAAACCGTAGTCTGGCTTTTTTATGGCGGTTTTGGAGAAGTGGCTTCTTCCTTGCTGAGCGGCCTTTCAGGTTATGTCGATATAGGACTCGTTTTACTGTGGATATAGATACTTTTGTACCTGTTTCCTCCAGCATCTTCACAAGGTCCTTTGCTGTTGTTCTGGGATTGATTTGCACTTTTCGCACCAAAGTATGTTCATCTCTAGGAGACAGAACGCATCTCCTTCCTGAGCGGTATGACGGCTGCGTGGTCCCATGGTGTTTATACTTGTGTACTATTGTTTGTACAGATGAACGTGGTACCTTCAGGTGTTTGGAAATTGCTCCCAAGGATGAACCAGACTTGTGGAGGTCTACAATTTTTGGCGGATTTCTTTTGATTTTCCCATGATGTCAAGCAAAGAGACAGTGAGTTTGAAGGTAGGCCTTGAAATACATCCACAGGTACACCTCCAATTGACTCAAATGATGTCAATTAGCCTATCAGAAGCCTCTAAAGCCATGACATCATTTTCTGGAATTTTCCAAGCTGTTTAAAGGCACAGTCAACTTAGTGTATTAACTTCTGACCCATTGGAATTGTGATACAGTGAATTATAAGTGAAATAATCTGTCTGTAAACAATTGTTGGAAAAAGTACTTGTGTCATGCACAAAGTAGATGTCCTAACCGACTTGCCAAAACGATTGTCATATAAACAAGTTTTAATGACTCCAACCTAAGTGTATGTAAACTTCCGACTTAAACTGTATTTCTTACTGTTATTTTTCTTTTTAATGGCAGCCTACAGGTGCATGTTTTATACACTTATAAATTGAAATGAATAATGTACTTGTAACCCCTCCACCCACCCCAACAAAAAAATTACTAAAAAAATCAAACATTTGTAATAAAAATAAATAAAAACATAAAGCTCACATGGTGGGACTTTTATTTGTAACATTTAATTATACTAGAGGTTGGAGTTTCTTCGAAAACGTGACTGATTTGAGTATTTTCAATTTGAACATGTTCACAAATATCTGACCTGTTGTAACTGGCCAAAGCAATCCTGTATTTTGTGGGAAGTATAGAAAGTTAGAATAAAATGGGTAGTTGTATGGTACAGCGTTGACCAGGTAATTACTAAGAAACTACATAGTAAAAACCTATGAATTAGGCTACCTGTTTGTTTGTGTAGGATACATTCAAACAAGCACAACCTATTACTCCATGAACCTTTTTGTTGTCATCTGAAACTTTATTTATAGGTTCAAATCATGTTTAAAAATAATACATTCCAAAACAGTATACAGTATTTGCATGTGAAAATGTAATGAGATCCATTTTCTCTGTTGTTTATGTGTGACTTCAAGTTAGTGTCACTTCAAGTTTATAAGCTTAATTTCATAAACACATCATAACAACATTAGTTCATCTAATCCAGTAGTTCCCAACCTTTTCCGGTTACTGTTCCACCAACTGAATTTTGCTCTGTCCAGAGTACCCCTGAAGTACCCCCTCATGTGCATTTTACCAGTAGGCCTATGATCTCATGAGTCTTCTCAAGTACCCCCTGTGGATAGGGAAAGTGCCCTCAGGGGTCCTAGTACCCCTGGTTGGGAACCACTGATCTAATCAATTTGCTTCAAGTTTAACAGCAACCCCAGTAAAATGACAAGTCATGTTTAAAGCACAGTACATTCTGCTTTCAACTGCTTTCCATAGCCATTGTTTTAGTTGCCTTTCAGTGAGAATCCACATTCTCTGCCCACTGTCATGCAACAGTAAGTTCGTAAAATATGTATAATAACACAATTCTCTTGAAACAAAATGAAACTTTCACATGTGAATATTTTCTTCATACAAATACAGACTTTCTTTCAAAGAAGTACTCAATTGTTGTGGTTTACCTTTAGCCTGGGTTTTAGACTGGCTCGCTAAATGTTTTAGTTTACCTTTAGCCTGGGTTATAGACTGGCTCGCCAAATGTTTTGGTTTTACCTTTAGCCTGGGTTTTAGACTGGCTTGCTAAATGTTTTGGTTGACCTTTAACCTGGGTTTTAGACTGGCTTGCTAAATGTTTTGTTTTGAGGAGGAGGAGCAGGAGGAAGGTGTCAAGGTGATAGAAAGTGTCTCTGACGTCAACCTGAGTGTAGAGATGAGCTGCAACATCAATGAGCACAGCATGGAGCCCCTGAATTGATGTGACACACTTGAGTCAGACCATCACTCATTGTGTTCAGTGTTGAAACAGATGGGGTTTTGTAATATGTTATGTGGGTCAATGTGGGCTGATATAGAAATAGCAACACTTCACAAGTAAAAATAGCAGCAAGTGGCCAATGGTAAATATAAAAAATGGTCAGTTTACTTGTAATTTGAAGATGTTTCTGTTTACATATACGCTCACTGGACAGTTTATTAGGTACACCACCCCGTTCACGAAAATGGATCGCTGCTACATACAGTGAGTCACGTGGCCGTGGCTTGCTATATAAGCAGGCAGACAGGCATCGAGGCATTCACTTACTGTTCAATTGATAGAATGGGCAAAACGAGTGACCTAAGTGACTTTGAGCGTGGTATGATCGTCAGTGCCATGCGTGCCGGATCCAGTATCTCAGAAACGGCTACCCTCCTGGGCTTTTCACACACGACAGTGTCTACGGTTTACTGAGAATGGTGCGACAAACAAAAAAACATCCAGTCAGCAGCAGTCCTGTGGTCGAAGGAGAATGGCAAGAATCGTGCAGGCTAACAGGCGGGCCACAAACAGACAAATAATGGTACAGTACAACAGTGTTGTGCAGAACGGCATCTCGGAACGCACAACTCGTTGATCCTTGTCACGGATGGGCTATTGCAGCAGACGACCACACCGGGTTCCACTCCTATCAGCTAAAAACAAGAAGAAACGGCTCCAGTGGGCACACAATCACCAACACTGGACAATTGAAGAGTGTAAAAACATTGGTCCGACGTATCCCGGGTTCCTGTTGCGTCATGCTGATGGCAGAGTCAGGATTTGGCATAAGCAGCATGAGTCCATGGAACCATCCTGCCTGGTGCAGTCTGGTGGTATACTGGTGTAGGGAATGTTTTCCTGGCACACATTAGGTCACTTGATACCAATTGAGCAACTAACGTTTATGACTTGTAGAATCCATACCCCGAAGAATCCTGGCTGTTCTGGAGGCAAAGGAGGGGTCCGACCCGGTACTTGATGGTTGTACCTACTAAACTAGAAGGTGAGTGTATATAGTAGTGTAGACTGTGGCGATTTTAGCATGTAAATCTTGGTGCGGCAAATTAAAAAAATTAAAAGTAATGCATGCCAGCAAAGGCACTACACAACACAACACTAAACAATACATTAATTGCACTATAACGGTGACAAACGGTGCCCACAAACTGTTTGGGCGTACATAAAGCTGTCCCAACAGCAGAGATTTCTTTTCAGCACCATGGAGTGAATCCTTACCACCGCTACACCTGGATATCAGCAGAGCCTTGTCTGGCAGCGAAACAGTTCATTCAGCGTAATTTACTGCCTTTATAAAAAACATAGCTGATATGGCTGACTTGCTTAAACAAATGTGGTTTCTACTGACAATTGAGACGTACAAACTACAGTATGGCATAAGGGAACGACGAGCGGATAAGAGGCAATCCGTAATTTCGATTAAGACATTAATGAGCGAGCTAGGACGGGCACAGTCAATATAGACATTTGTTCAGCACCTTTGAAATGTACAGCGACAGAATTCAGAACATGGGCTGTTCTTAATGTATTCTTCCTGTACACCAAGTCAGAACCGTAGGATAAATAAAGGGGGCATATAACCAGACAATGAACACTCTTACAATATTCAATGATTACATTTCTCTAAAACAGGCTATAGGCTACATGTGCACCATCAAGTCAGAACAGTAGGCTAAATTAAGAGGGGGAAAGGGACCAAATTACTAGGGTGAGGCACATGGGCTACTAACAGCTTAATACACAACATACACCTAGTATTACTTTATTATGCAGCAGCATACAATACATTTTTGGAATCACCTTGTTGTTCTGTGCTCACTTGAACAAGAAGGTGGTGCGGCGGTCCTTCTTGTGGGCAAATTTTGTCATCAAACTTTGTCATCAAAGTCTGGCATTCTCTGGATTTATGGTGCTTTCAAGACAACTGGGAACTCAGAAAAAAACAAGGTTCAATCAGGACGTCAGTGATCTTCAGTTCGGAGCTCTAGAAAGAGGCCCAAGTTCCCGACTTGGAATTCCGAGCTGGATGACCGTTCAAAACGTATTTTCCCAGTTGGAGCTCGTTTTTTCCCCGAGTTCCCAGTTGTCTTGAACTCACTGAAGTCTGAGATTTCCCAGTTCCGGGTTTCCAGTTATGCTGGATTGACATCATGGCCAATGTATTCAACCTTTTCTGGCCCATGGTGTTGTATGTGAATGTTTATCCTTTTAAGCTTGGAAAAGAAAGCCTTAAACCAAGACTTGGACCACACACCCACCCATTGTTGAATTTGCGATTTCCAACTTGGTGTGTAATGTTTATGTCCAATGGCCGATGAACACCGATACGTTTTATCCATAATTTCTCTTCATATGACAAGGATTGAAAAGGATTTGCCAGTAGATTGTCGACTTGATTCATGATGACTGCTTGCTAGCTAAGATTGTGAAAGCATGATGTTGACATGATCAGTCCAATCAAAGCTATGGGAGATAGAACGTGATTTGACGTCATCTTATCTGTGGCCAATGACCTTGAGCCTCCTTGCATGGGCAGCTTCTAATGTAAATCTATGGTAGCACCCAAGGGGCTTGAATTTTTTGGCTCTCCCCGTAGATTTTGCGTTGACGTAGTGTCCCCATGAGTGACAAAACACTGAGCCAATCACGGCGCAACTACAGTACATTACCAACCCCTACGCTCCGTATTTTCCGCTGGCTGCCCCACCACCACAGAAGCTAGGCTGAAACACCTGTATTTTGGAGCTACCTTACTCAAGAAAGCAAAAAAGACACCATGTTTGTTTGCGGCTTTATTAAGTCAATGATATTTTTGTTTACATTGTTTGCAAACTGATATGTGACACGTATTAATGCCAAAATAACATTCAAAAAAGGCAACACACACAAAAAAAGAAATATATATATATATACAGTACCAGTCAAAAGTTTGGACACACCTACTCATTCAAGGGTTTTTCTTTATTTTTACAATTTTCTACATTGTATAATAATAGTGAAGACATCATGAAATAACACATATGGAATCATGTAGTAACCAAAAAAGTGTTAAGCAAATCAAAATATATTTTATATTTGAGATTCTTCAAAGTAGCCACCCTTTGCGTTGATGACAGCTTTGCACACTCTTGGCATTTTCTCAACCAGCTTCATGAGGTAGTCACCTGGAATGCATTTAAATTAACAGGTGTGCCTTCTTAAAAGTTAATTTGTGGAATGTATTTCCTTCTTAATGCGTTTGAGCCAATCAGATGTGTTGTGACAAGGTAGGGGTGGTATACAGAAGATAGCCCTATTTGGTAAAAGTCCATATTATAGCAAGAACAGCTCAAATAAGCAAAGAGAAACGACAGTCCATCATTACTTAAAGACATGAAGGTCAGTCAATATGGAACATTTGAAAGTTTCTTCAAGTGCAGTCGCAAAAACCATCAAGCGCTATGATGAAACTGGCTCTCATGAGGACCACCACAGGAAAGGAAGACCCAGAGTTACCTCTGCTGCCGAGGGTAAGTTCATTAGAGTTACCAGCCTCAGAAATTGCAGGCCAAATAAATGCTTCACAGAGTTCAAGTAACAGACACATCTCAACATCAACTGTTCAGAGGAGACTGTGTGAATCAGGCCTTCATGGTCGAATTGCTGCAAAGAAACCACTACTAAAGGACACCAATAATAAGAAGAGACTTGCTTGGACCAAGAAACACGAGCAATGGAAATATGTCCTTTGATCCAAATGATATTTTTGGTTCCGACCGCTGTGTCTTTGTGAGACGCAGAGTAGGTGAACGGATGATCTCTGCATGTGTGGTTCCCAACATGAAGCATGGAGGAGGAGGTGTGATGTTGTGGGGGTGCTTTGCTGGTGACACTGTCTGTGATTTATTTAGAATTCAAGGCACAGTTAACCAACATGGCTACCACAGAATTCTGCAGCGATACGCCATCCCATCTGGTTTGCACTTAGTGGAACAATCATTTGTTTTTCAACAGGACAATGACCCAAAACACACCTCCAGGCTGTGTAAGGGCTATTTGACCAAGGAGAGTGATGGAGTGCTGCATCAGATGACCTGGCCTCCACAATCACCCAACCACAACCCAATTGAGATGGTTTGGGATGAGTTGGACCGCAGAGTGAAGGAAAAGCAGCCAACAAGTGCTCAGCATATGTGGAAACTCCTTCAAGACTGTTGGAAAAGCATTCCTCATGTAGCTGGTTTGAGAGAATGCCAAGAGTGTGCAAAGCTGTCAAGGCAAAGGGTGGGTACTTTGAAGAATCTCAAATATAAAACATGATTCCATATGTGTTATTTCATAGTTTTGATGTCTTCACTATTATTTTACAATGTAGAAAATAGTAAAAATAAAGAAAAACCCTTGAATGAGTAGGTGTGTCCAAACTTTTGACTGGTACTGTATATATATATATATTTCTTTTTTTGTGTGTGTTGCCTTTTTTGAATGTTATTTTGGCATTAATACGTGTCACATATCAGTTTGCAAACAATGTAAACAAAAATATCATTGACTTGACTGGTACTGTATATATTTTTAGCTCTGCCCCACCTGCCCTGAATGACGGGTCGCCACTGATTGTAGGTGCAACTTAATGTAAAGAGTGACTATAGAAACCAATAGTTTTAATTATCCCCTCCTCCATCAGTGTCATGCACCCTGAAAATCTGATTTGGCACAAAGTACATGAGAATGGCTGGGGAAAAGATTGAAAGGAATGTGAGTCTTATTTAGTACATTTAGTAATTGCTTGCTTTTCTAAAGTCTACCAACCTTGCCAGCAGGCATGCCAGCTAAGATAGTTAGCCAACCTAGCTACTCTATCTTGACAGCCTCAAATGGCTTCTTGGTAGTTAGTTATCAAATCAAATCTTATTTGTCACATGCACCGAATACAACAGGTGTAGACCATACCGTGAAATGCTCACTTACAAGCCCTTAACCAACAATGCAGTTTTAAGAAAACAGAGTTAAGAAAAGATTGACTAAATAAACTAAAGTAACAAAAAAATGTTTTACAATAAAGTTATAATAACGTGGCTATATACAGGGGGTACCAGTACCGAGTCAATGTGCATGGGTACAGGTTAGTCGAGGGGGTGTTAATGCAAATAGTCCAGGTGGCCATTTGATTAATTGTTCAGCAGTCTTATGGCTTGGGGGTAGAAGCTGTTAAGGAGCCTTTTGGACCTTGACTTGGCGCTCCGGTACTGCTTGCCGTACGGTAGCAGAGAGAACAGTCTATGACTTGGGTGACTGGATTATTTGACAATTTTTGGGGTCTTCCTCTGACACCGCCTAGTATATAGGTCCTGGATTGCAGGAAGCTTGGCCCCAGTGATGTACTGGGCCATACGCACTACCCTCTGTAGCGCCTTACGGTCGGGTGTCGAGCAGTTGCCATACCAGGCGGTGATTGCAACAGGTCAGGATGTTCTTGATGGTGCAGCTGTAGAACTTTTTGAGGATCTGGGGACCCATGCCAAATCTTTTCAGTCTCCTGAGGGGGAAAAGGAATTGTTGTGCCCTCTTCACGATGGTCTTGGTGTGTTTGGACCATGATAGTTTGTTGGTGATGTGGACACCAAGGAACTTGAAACTCAACCCGCTCCACTACAGCCCTGTCAATGTGAATGGGGGCGTGTTCGGCCCTCCTTTTCCTGTAGTCCACGATCAGCTCCTTTGTCTTGCTCACGTTGAGGGAGAGGTTGTTGTCCTAGCACAACACTGCCAGTTCTCTGACTTCCTCCCTATAGGCTGTCTCATCGTTGTCGGTGATCAGGCCTACTACTGTTGTGTCGTCAGCAAACTTAATGATGGTGTTGGAGTCGTGCTTGGCCACGCAGTCGTGGGTGAACAGGGAGTACAGGAAGGGACTAAGCACGCACCCCTGAGGGGGCCCCCGTGTTGAGGATCAGTGTGGCAGATGTGTTGTTGCCAACCCTTACCACCTGGGAGCGGCCCGTCAGGAAGTCCAGGATACAGTTGCAGAGGGAGGTGTTTAGTCCTAGGGTCCTTAGCTTAGTGATGAGCTTTGTGGGCACTATGGTGTTGAACGCTGAGCTGTAGTCAATGAACAGCATTCTCACGTAGGTGTCCTTTTGTCCAGGTGTGAAAGGGCAGTGTGGAGTGCGATTGAGATTGTGTCATCTGTGGATCTGTTGGGGCGGTATGCGAATTGAAGTGGGTCTAGGGTTTCCGGGATGATGGTGTTGATGTGTGCCATGACCAGCCTTTCAAAGCACTTCATGGCTAACGACGTGAGTGCTATGGGGTGGTAGTCATTTAGGCAGGTTACCTTCGCTTTCTTGGGCTTTCTTATACATCTCGTTGAGTGCGATCTTAGTGCCAGCATCGGTTTGTGGTGGTAAATAGATGGCTACGAAATTATAGATGAAAACTCTCTTGGTAGATAGTGTGGTCTAAATCAAATCAAATCAAATTGTATTGGTCACATGCGCCGAATACAACAGGTGCAGACATTACAGTGAAATGCTTACTTACAGCCCTTAACCAACAGTGCATTTATTTTTAACAAAAAAAGTAAAAATAAAACAACAACAAAAAAAAGTGTTGAGAAAAAAAAGAGCAGAAGTAAAATAAAGTGACAGTAGGGAGGCTATATATACAGGGGGGTACCGTTGCAGAGTCAATGTGCGGGGGCACCGGCTAGTTGAGGTAGTTGAGGTAATATGTAGTCTACAGCTTATCATGAGGTACTCTACCTCAGGCGAGCAATACCTTGAGACTTCCTTAATATTAGACATCGCGCACTAGCTGTTATTATAATTATATATATAATATATAATAATAATATAATAATATATAATATTATTGACAAATAGACACACACCATCACCCCTCGTCTTACCGGACGTAGCTGTTCTGTCCTGCCGATGCACGGAAAACCCAGCCAACTGTATATTATCTGTGTCGTCGTTCAGCCACGACTTGTGAAACATAAGATATTACAGTTTTTAATGTCCCTTTGGTAGGATAGTCTCGAACAGAGTTCATCCAGTTTATTCTCCTGTGGTTGCACGTTGGCCAATAGAACGGATGGTAGAGGCGGGTTACCCACTCGCCGACGCATTCTCTCAAGGCACCCGGATCTGCGCCCCCTGTATCTCCGTTTTTTCTTCATGCGAATGACGGGGTTGGGAGATTGGGAACCTATCTGGGCTAGATAAAGCCAACTTCATAAATTTGCTAGGTGGCTAGTGGTATTACAGAGAAACAACATCAACAAAAATTACCTCGAAAATGTATGTTTTCATTTTTATAAAAATCTGGACAAATCTGAGGTGGCGCGTGCCCCTGTGCCCCATATAGGCATGACGCCTCTGCCCACCTCCCCCATCACACACCTCTTTGGAGAGCTTCTGAAACACATGGCTTCTAAAACACAAACAAAAGGTGCCGATTGCAGTATTAGTCAAATAAGCATTGCCTCTTGAGATTACTATGAAACACACTTGGACAGCCACACTTATGAGGGGGCTTCAGTCAGTCAGATAAACAGCAGTTGAATGGCGCCTACCCACACCACTCTGCTCTACTCTGATGTAGGTCACAGATAGAAGCTGAATGGCTACACATTAAGGGAGGGGGCATGGCTTTACATTGCGTGACTCTTTGGGCACTCTTGATTCGATCACATTAACATAAATAAACAAATCCTCTTATAATCAGCACCTCAATGGGGTTGCGGTCAACCAGAGCCAAGCGAACACACTGCAGGGTCTGCATGGCCTTTTTCATCATCACAAAATGCCACCGCATAATCACTTCCTTTAATCATTAGAGTTATGGATGGACATAACCCAGTGATTAATATTATAATTTATTAACACTGACAAAAATGCTGTTTGAGTCCAAGGTCTCCATTAAAGTAAATAGTCTATGACTTCACGAATATGATTTCACATATCGTATAATTTGATCACCACTCAAAAGCATATGACAAAAATGCCCATACATAAAGTTTTGTTCATAGTATGTGCAGTCTCTCCTAAGTTCTCTTTCCAAATGCTTGCTTGTCACAAGCACTTAGATCCATGATAACTAAAGGTTTTGATTGTTATTGTTGTGCAGTGGCTTGCAGCCAATCGATGCATTCACACCAATGAGTAAGGAACCCATGTCTGGGCAGAGCTACAGTATGTTGACTATACCTCAGCAGCTCAGCCACAAGGCTCTACCTGGAAGTGATCAATATCTGAACCACAGGACACATTTCACCTGGAGGATGATGGGAGGTCAGATATGATGTTTGGATTAATTCTGAGAGCTGTTGTCTTACTACCTTGTTCAATCCTGTATGGGATGGAAAACAGTCAATGTTCACTACTTATATCATAGAGCCAAGACAAACCATGGAAGACAATTGAGAGAGAGAGAGAGAGAGAGAGAGAGAGAGAGAGAGAGAGAGAGAGAGAGAGAGAGAGAGAGAGAGAGAGAGAGAGAGAGAGAGAGAGAGAGAGAGAGAGAGAGAGAGAGAGAGAGAGAGAGAGAGAGAGAGAGAGAGAGAGAGAGAGAGAGAGAGAGAGAGAGAGAGAGAGAGAGAGAGAGAGAGAGAGAGAGAGAGAGAGAGAGAGAGAGAGAGAGAGAGAGAGAGAGAGAGAGAGAGAGAGAGAGAGGAAGGGCTCTGTGGTG
Organism: Coregonus lavaretus; assembly: GCF_964263955.1. NCBI lineage: Eukaryota > Metazoa > Chordata > Actinopteri > Salmoniformes > Salmonidae > Coregonus > Coregonus lavaretus. Next base: position 42,666,435 of record NC_139991.1, on the reverse strand, counting down.
AAAGTGTTGTATGATCCATTAACTTGTTCATATGGACTGAATCAGGTCTGCTTCTCTCTTTGTCCCAGGCATGGACAACATGGACCGAGGTTTCTTCCGGAAGGTGGATGTGCCGGACCACGCTCATTACATCGTGGCCTGCTTTGTCATGGTGATTGGAGCAGTAGGGGTCGGTGGGAACGCCCTGGTGATGTACGCCTTCTTCAGGTAGGCCACAGTACCTGAGGGGAGAATGAAGGAGGGAATATCACTAGTTGGAGGAGAGAGGGCAAGTGTTTCTAGCCTGGGTGCCGGTCTGCACCCAGGCTGAAGTGTTTCAGTTTTCTTCCCTCTAAACCTGTTCTTATTTGATTCACCAAAGTAATTTGTGTTTATTACAGGATAGATTTTACCATGCAGGGTATTTAATGAGGATATTTGGATATTTTAAGATCTTTGTGGGAACAGGCATGAGAATAGGCATCATCCCAGATTTTCACACCTTTTCGTTTTAGCTGTCAGATTTGTCCTCATCTGTCCTAAACCTGTTCTTTGTGCAATCCTATCCTTTTAAATTCCTCAAAAATGTTTGTGTTCAGCTCTTCAGTAAGGGGCCGATTCAGACGTAGGAAATCTATGCCTTTTTTACAAATTTTGATTTAAGCGCTTCTCAGTAGTGGGTACTCAGACTTACCTTATACACGTGCGTTATGGGCTGTGCAGGTGTGGCTCCCTTGCGCGCACTGAATAAATGTAATTCAACCGCTGAAAACCCTTCCACTTGCTGGCTAACAGATTTTCTCTAGGGGTTTTCATTCAATAGGGTCTTCAGTACATTTATCTAAAGCCATCCCTTTAAATACGGTGTACCTTAAATTTGAATTTTCTCGACAGACTCATTAGAGTATATTGAGAGAACAGGTTCAGAATATTTGAGATCAATGAAAGAAAGCCATCTAAATACATTAATATTTGTCTACTTTTCAGCACCAATTACTAGCTTTGAAAATACTCTGATCTTGTAGATTATTTCGGGTAATGAAAGTATTTATGAATCATGCATAGTAGTGTTGGAGAGCCTTTGCTCACGAAATATATTGGTTAATCAAAAATATTCAATTGTTCAACCATGAAATATTGGAAGATGAGAAAACTGTACAATAGGGGTTGAACAATAGTCCTATAGGCGGGTTGGTTGTTTAGCAACAAAACCGATGCGCGCGCAACCATGGGGCAAAACAGACAGGGTTGGCTTAGATCTGTTTATTGAAAACAAAAATATACATTTGCACATTGAGCACTTGTTGTCGCTCAAATACATCATTACAGTTGTTGGTTAGCTAGCTAGCAATTGTTTTGCCATATTAGCATTGACATGAAATCAGTCAAAACAAGACATGGTATCAAGACGAAACTAGATTAAAAAAGTAACTTACATTTCCCCACATGGCAGTTTCTTGTCATTGTGGGTAGCTATCTGGCCATCCAGAATCACAACAACTTGCGGACTTCTGCCCCATTGAAGCGAGCGCATTGCTTTCGTGACGTTGTCAGCCAACCCATCCATAAATGTACCTTAATAATCCTCACTAATCATGGAACTGTGATGACAAAGGTCCAGTCGTTGTGAACCGCGCACTAGGCTCCAGGTTTAAACTGCTATGTATGGTCTGTGTTCCATAATGATTCAAATAGGCTACATGTCCCAAATTATTGCACAACTTGTTACGTTAGCCTAATATAGTCCACTATTGTTAACGACCCTCAGGAACAACCGCACGGACGTGACAGGAAAGAAAGTAAACTAATGATGTATTGGAATAATGCAAAATGTAGGCTACAAATTGAAGGAAACTAACACTAAAGGGACCGTTATTATGTATGTGGGTATTACTGACAGTGGTTTCCGATTGTTCCTAATATTTAATATGAAAACATTTAAAATACAAGTCTGGGAATATAATTAAAACATTCTAGAGAGTCTAAATCAACTCGGTAGGTTCGGTGCTATGGTCAGTGCAGACAGGTTTCCATAAGATACAGCCTCGGCTTGGGTCTTTGAATTTCACACCCGCAAATTATGAAGCCATAGGCCTACAATTAAAATTCGGAATAAAGACACAGCTGTTTATATTTCACTGTGGAAAAGAGGCCGGAATATCTGTCATGTTGATATGCTTTTCATTTTGCTGAAATATGACTGGTTTCACATTGGCTTCCAGCGATCATAAGGTCAAACGGATCTAAAACAATTGTCATTTATGTTTATACTGAACAAAAATATAAACACAACATGTAAAGTGTTGGTCCCATGTTTCATGAGCTGAAATAAAAGATCCCAGAAATTTTCCATATGCACAAAAAGCTTATTTCTCTCAATTTATTTGCACAAATGTGTTTAAATCCCTGTTACTGAGCATTTCTCCTTTGCCAGGATAATCCATCCGACTGACAGGTGTGGCATATCAAGAAGCTGATTAAACAGCATTATCATTGCACATGTGCACCTTGTGCTGGGGACAATAAAAGGCCACTCTAAAATGTGCACAATGCCACAGATTTTAAGGGAGCGTGCAATTGGCATGCTGACTGCAGGAAAGTCCACCAGAGCTGTTGCCAGAGAATTGAATGTTCATTTTTCTACCATAAGCTGCCGCCAACGTCATTTTAGAGAATTTAGCAGTACGTCCAACAGCCTCACAACCACAGACCACGTGTAACCCGCCAGGCCAGGACCTCCACATCTGGTTTCTTCACCTGCAGGTTCATTTGAGACCAGTCACCCGGACAGCTGATGAAACTGTGGGTTTGCACAACTGACACATTTCTGCACAAACTGTCAGAAACCATCTCAGTGAAGCTCATCTGCGTGCTCGTCGTCCTCACCAGGGTCTTGACCTGACTGCAGTTCGGCATCGTAACCAACTTCAGTTGGCAAATGCTCACCTTCGATGGCCACTGGCACGCTGGAGAAGTGTGCTCTTCACAGATGAATCCTGGTATGGGGTCGTGTGGGTGAGCGGTTTGCTGATGTCAACATTGTGAACAGAGTGCCCCATGGTGGCGGTGGGGCTATGGTATGGGCAGGCATAAGCTACGGACAACGAACACAATTGCATTTTATCAATGGCAATTTGAATGCACAGAGATACCGTGACGAGAATTCTTCAGCTGCTCCGGATGACTATGTGATCACGCTCTCCGTAGCCGATGTGAGTAAGACTTTTAAGCAGGTTAACATTCACAAGGCCGCATGGCCAGACGGATTACCAGGACGTGTACTCCGAGCATGTGCCGACCAACTGGCAAGTGTCTTCAATGACATTTTCAACATGTCCCTGACTGAGTCTGTAATACCAACATGTTTCAAGCAGACCACCATAGTCCCTGTGCCCAAGGACACTAAGATAACCTGCCTACATGACTACCGACCCGTAGCACTCACGTCTGTAGCCATGAAGTGCTTTGAAAGGCTGGTCATGGCTCACATCAACACCATTATCCCAGAAACCCTAGTCCCACTCCAATTTGCATACCGCCCCAACAGATCCACAGATGATGCAATCTCTATTGCACTCCACACTGCCCTTTCCCACCTGGACAAGAGGAACACCTACGTGAGAATGGTGTTCATTTACTACAGCTCTGTGTTTAACACCATAGTGCCCTCAAAGCTCATCACTAAGCTAAGGATCCTGGGACTAAACACCTCCCTCTGCAACTGGATCCTGGACTTCCTGACGGGCCGCCCCCAGGTGGTAAGGGTAGGTAACAACACATCTGCCACGCTGATCCTCAACACGGGGGCCCCTCAGGGGTGCGTGCTCAGTCCCCTCCTATACTCCCTGTTCACCCATGACTGCATGGCCAGGCACGACTCCAACACCATCATTAAGTTTGCCGACGACACAACAGTGGTAGGCCTGATCACCGACAACGATGAGACAGCCTATAGGGAGGAGGTCCGAGACCTGGCCGTGTGGTGCCAGGATAACAACCTCTCCCTCAACGTGATCAAGACAAAGGAGATGATTGTGGACTACAGGAAAAAAAAAGAGGACTGAGCATGCCCCCATTCTCATCGACAGGGCTGTAGTGGAACAGGTTGAGAGCTTCAAGTTCCTTGGTGTCCACATCACCAACAAACTATCATGGTCCAAACACACCAAGACAGTCGTGAAGAGGGCACGACAAAGCCTATTCCCCCTCAGGAGAATGAAAAGATTTGGCATGGGTCCTCAGGTATTCAAAAAGTTCTACAGCTGCACCATCGAGAGCATCCTGACTGGTTGCATCACCGCCTGGTATGGCAACTGCTCGGCCTCCGACCGCAAGGCACTACAGAGGGTAGTGCGTACGGCCCAGTACATCACTGAGGCCAAGCTTCCTGCCATCCAGGACCTCTATACCAGGCGGTGTCAGAAGAAGGCCCTCAAAATTTTCAAAGACTCCAGCCACCCTAGTCATAGACTGTTCTCTCTGCTACCGCATGGCAAGCGGTACCGGAGCGCCAAGTCTAGGTCCAAAAGGCTTCTCAACAGCTTCTACCCCCAAGCCATAAGACTCCTGAACAGCTAATCATTGCTACCCGGACTATTTGCACTGCCCCCCCCCCCACCCCCACCCCCCTCTTTTATGCTGCTGCTACTCTGTCTATTATTTATGCATAGTCACTTTAACTCTACCCACATGTACATATTACCTCAATTACCTCGACTAGCCGGTGCCCCCGCACATTGACTCTGCACCGGTACCCCCCTGTATATAGCCTCCCTACTGTTATTTTATTTTACTGCTGCTCTTTATTTATTTGCTTTGATTTTTTTAACTTAACACTTTTTTTAAATATATATATATCTTTAAAAAATGCTTTGTTGGTTAAGGGCTTGTAAGTAAGCATTTCACTGTAATGTCTACACCTGTTGTATTCTGCGCATGTGGCAAATAAAATGTGATTTGATTTGAGATCCTGAGGCCTGTTGACGTGCCATTTATCCACTGCCATCACCTCATGTTTTAGCATGATAATGCACAGCCCCATGTCGCAAGGATCTGTACACAATTCCTGGAAGCTGAAAATGTCCCAGTTCTTCCATGGCCTGCATACTCACCAGGTATGTCACCCATTGAGCATGTTTGGGATGCTCTGGATCGACGTGTACGACAGCATGTTGCAGTTCCCGCCAATATCCAGCAACTTTGCACAGCCATTGAAGAGGAGTGGGACAACATTCCACAGGCCATAATCAACCGCCAGATCAACTCTATGCAAAGGAGATGTGTTGCACTGCATGAGGCAAATGGTGGTCACCCCAGATACTGACTGGTTTTCTGATCCATGCCCCTACCTTTTTTTTAAGGTATCTGTGATCAACAGATGCATATCTGTATTCCCAGTCATGTGAAATCCATAGATTAGGGCCTAATGAATTCATTTCAATTGACTGATTTTCTTATATGAACTTTAACTCAGTGAAATCTTTGAAATTGTTGAATGTTGCGTTTATATTTTTGTTCAGTGTACAATCCCCTTATCCAAACGGATTACTCATTTACCTAGCTCTTATCAATAGCTGTTATCAATTTACAAATTACAGTGCATGGAGATTGGTGTTATTTCTATCAGAATGTTTTTTTTCACTTGGAACTGATAGGTTGCTCGACCTTATTCATGTTGTCCTCGCGTGTAAAGGTGGTGTAATTATTTGGGAATTAAGTTAAGGTCAAAATACGCATATCTGTAGACTAAACCTCTGCCACACGTATATTTCTGCGATCTCCACCCCAAATGTATATCTGGCTGGCACAGGCATTTCCCCATGCTTATGTTCAAGGTCAGAATATGCATAGAGAGATAGATACGCACGTAACATGGGTCTGAATTCCCCTCTAATAGAGTAGTCACTTTTCATAAATCACTGGCCCTGGTTCATCATTGGCCGAGTGAAAGTGAACCTCTGGTTGCAGCAGGATGACAGGTGTTGTTTTTTCATGTTTGATTTAAAAATATGAAGAGTGGTGGTGGTGTTTTCTTGAGTGTGAAGTGTTTTGACATGGTACTGTTCTGACACTAAGACTTATTTTCGATGGTGCTGGGAGCGACAGAGCGAAGCTTGCTAATGCTGGGTGACAGACAGTGGGCAAGCATTGTCCAGCTAGTTCTCATCCCTAAACTCAAATCAGGAAGTGTTTTATAGTTGGTGTGGACTCATACTTGCCTGACGACTCACATGGAATTATTCCGCTGCTCTATCGATCGCTACATACATCAGTCTGAATCTGCCCTCATTCAAGTCTTGTGTGGGGATGAGGGGCATTGTACAAAACAAAGTCATCAGCGACTGGATCATCTTTAACCAATCAGAGTATGACAAAGCCAATGATGAATTCACCTAATGTAGCAGGCGTAAAAGAAACGCCTGAGCGGCGTTTCTTTCTTTCTGGTCCTGACAAGAAAAAATAAACTGTCGGGGGAGGTTTTCTTCTGCACTGTTCAACCAATCCATTAAATGTGGAGGAGGAGTTAATGTCTTGTTAATGCAGCCTTGTTAATGTTCAAAAGTGGAAGTCGCGTCACAGGCTCTCTTTCCAGTAATTTTCAAAACGTCGCTTTACCCACGTGTGTTCTGGCTCTGGTCCAACCCATCGGTTTCTGGGACTAATCAGACGGTCCGAATGTGTTCTAATTCTAGAAGGGTCGGGGAGGGAGTCAAATCCAGATTCATTGCAGAGAAGAAATAAAGGTTTGTGGGCGTGGTGTGGCGTTTGGCCAGAGCAATGAGTCTGGGTAGCAGGGTTGGGTTGGTTACTTTCTAAATGTCATCGGTTATAGTTAGTACTTTCACCTTAAGCGGCATCAGAACAAAAATACAAAAATGATCCATTAAACGCATTTGGTGTGTCATCATAGTGGTCTCTGAATTTTGGTCAGACTTGCTCAGGTGGAACAAACTTGCACTTTTTTTCAATGCTGAATATAATGTCTATAGCTAGGATTCCATACAATTGCAGACAGATTTTCATGCGAATATTCATACTTTCCCGAGTCGTAGTGGGAGGACCACACAACATATCATCAGCATGACTCTAAGTTTACTTAAATATGATGGTTATTATATCAATATTTGCGCATAAAGGTGTTTCCACCGCCATTTCTTACATATTTAATTTTACAGACACAAAAAGATCCCACCTTGTCTAGCGTATTTAGTTATGTCGACATTTGGAAAGTTTACCGAAAAAAATAAATTAGCTGTTTCCATGTGAAATTTACTGCCATAAAAAGGTTGGATGGAAACCTGGTTATTGAGAAAACAGAAATGTGTCATAATGTATGTTTTCACAAGTATCCTTTCTTAATTTAAAAGTAATCCAAGAAGTAATCATCTAGTTTTTCAAAAATATCTGTAATCTGATGACAATATTTTTCTGGGAATGTAACTGATTACAGTTCAATTTTTTGTAATCTGATTACATGTAACTGATGGCATGTAACTGATTACATGTAATCAGTTACTGCCCAACCTTGCTGGGTAATAAAATAATATATGCCATTTAGGAGATGCTTTTATCCAAAGCGACTTAGTCATGCATGCATACAGTTTACGTAGCCAAGCAAGACTTATACCAAGGAGAGAATATATTCCTCTAGGAACTGTGACCCTTCATAGGCGTTACATAAATCTACTGCACATATTCTACTACTCGGGCAAAGTAGCTAAGGCGCAGGAAGGTAAGGGTTAGAGCTATCCAGGATCCTTGGGACATACATACTTTAAACCTTAACCCCTACAGTTACCCTAACCCTAACCTTAACCATAACCCTTACCTAACCTTAAAGTAACTGTCCAGTGTTTCCAGATTTCTATGAAATATGACCTATAATGAATTACAACATGAGTTAAATCGTTTTCCTTCCACAAAATCGTAGTTAAGTATGTTAAAAAGCAGCTTTTCTGTTTTAGAGTGGTGTGGGCGTACCCCAACAACAGAATGGTGTGGGCGTATACCGGTCATTACAAATATTCATGTAGACCACTGATTGGCTTTTTAAATGTTTTAAACTGTAAACATTTTACATAATGCAATAGGAAAATAGTTTTAATGGACAATATCAATTCCTTATTATTTTTTCCTCATCCTCTATGAGGAAATAGCAAGCATTTATTAAACAGTCTTTTTTAAAGTCTGTTTGAGGTGGGGTTTTTGAAGTGTTTTTTTTCTCAAATGTATGCATTATTTGGGTATAAGTTAACAGAATACTTTAACCCTTACCTTAATCGTTTTAAATGTAAACTTCAATGCGTTGATGTCAGAGTTGGGACGTCCCAGGATCCCATTAAGACTTTTCCAGAAGATAAGAGACCACAGTGAAGAAGAAAGTCTCAGCACTTTTAGTTCAAATGCAAATTCCAGTAATTTCATGTGCTAAGCTTTCCGTCATAGCAGACCTTTGACAGAGCTGACATAGTAGCTAGGTCTACTACTGCTTTGACCGAAAGCTTAGCACATTAAATGACAGACATTTGCATCTGATCTAAGAGCACAGAAACATTTTCTCTTCTACTAAGGTATGGCATACCTATGATAGTCATATGCACAGACTACTTATTTGAATGCTTAAAAATGTGTGATCCACTTTGTTTGGTTGCTAGTTCTACAGTGATATCCCATTCTAATATGTTTTCTATTTCTATCTGAGCTGAGAGCTCACTAGGCTGGTATACAGCTACAGTTTAGGTCCTTTGGTAGGAATGTGTCTGAGTCTGAGCTAGGGGCTTTATGATTCTAGCTGTCAAGAGTTCCTGGCTCCACTCAGCAGTAGAGACAACAGTGAGGGAGAGCCAGGTCCCCCAGGTTTTCCTCTAGGAATTTGCCTGTGCTTAGCTCCATTCCGTTTCTTTCTTTTCCTGAAAAACTCCCCAGTGCTTAATAATTACAAGCATACCCATAACATGATGCAGCCACTGCTATACTTATGGAGAGTGGTACTCAGTAACGTGTTTTACTGGATTTGCCCAAAACCAAGAACTAGAAAAAGGTCCCCCAGAGAACATTCCCTTGGGACCATAATGAGATGTCCTGAGGACTAGTTAAATTAACGTCCTGAAAACATCCTAAAAAGATCCTGACATGGTCCTCTATGACGTCCTGGGAACTTACAGGGAACTAGACAAAGGTCCCCCAGTGTCACGACTCCCTACGAAGCTGCCTCCTCTCCTTGTTCGGGCAGGCTTCGGCATTCGTCTTCACCGGCCTTCTAGCCACTGCCGCTCCTCTTTTCATCATTCCATTTGTTTTGTCTTGTTTTCACACTCAGTCTCTGTATAATTATTCCCTCCTTTCCATGTGGAGGTGTCGCTAGCTCGGTTGAGCATTATGTACTTTTATCGCCGGGATATTCACCCGTGTGTTTTTGTTTTCCCAGTACGCACATAAGGCGCACTGTATTTGGTTTATGCATTGCTGCAAACTGCTGTATTGGACGAATAAACCATATTCTGTGATTCACACCTCCTGCGCCTGACTCCGTCCTAATCACCTGCTACAGAATAACACACCCAACAGCATGGAGTCAGCAGGAGTGGGGTCCGGGAGCATTCCAACATGTTAGCCAGCTTGGGCGAAGCGATGGATCGGGTTCTCCAGGCCGTCCAGCGCCTGGAGAGGAGAGGACCCGATCCTGCGGAACCAGCTGAGCTACCGGATCCAGCCACCCACACACCAGCACCCAGTGGTATTCAACTGTCTCGACCGAGGGAATACGACGGGACAGCTTCCCGCTGCCAGGGTTTCCTCCTGCAGCTGGACCTCTATTTCACCATGGATCGGGAGAAGGTATCTACCCTCGTCTCCTGTCTCTCGGGAAAGCCCTGGAGTGGGCCAACGTGGTATGGAGTGAAGGAGGAGATGCGTTGGACAGCTACGGAGAGTTCGCTCGCCTCTTCCGGGCAGTCTTTGATCATCCCGCCGAATGAAGAAAGGCGGGCGAGCGTCTGTTCCATCTGAGGCAGGGACGAGGACCGCGCAAGACTTCGCCGTGGAGTTTATAACCCTAGTGGCTGGGTCCGGGTGGAACGAGCGGTACCTCATTGACCAATTCCGATGCAGCCTGCGTGAGGACATCCGAAGGGAGCTAGCCTGCTGGGTTACCACTCTGACCTTCGACCAACTGGTGGACATGGCCATCCGGTTGGACAACATACTGGCTTCGAGAGGACGTCCTGGAAGGGGCCTGCCCATTTCACCCCCCCTCACCCCGGCTCACGTTCCGATGGAGCTGGGTGGTGCAGCGGTCCAGAAGAACGGAGGATGACAGATCCAGTGTCACTCTTGTGGCAGAAGAGGACATTCTGCTGCACGATGTCGTCAGAGTTCTTCTGATTCTGGAGACGGCAGGCAGGGCACTCTTGCGTCACCCCAGGTAGCGCAAATCCACACTTGTTCAGAGCCCTCTGCTGCACAGTTAACCATCCACGTCCACTTCCCTGATTACACGGTAGTTTCCCAGTGTAAGGCGCTGGTAGATTCAGGCGCAGTGGGGAACTTTATGGACAGGTCTTTAGCTCTTAGTCTACGTATTACATTGGTTCCCCTGTCTATTCCATTGCCCATCAAAGCACTTGAAAATCGACCATTAGGCTCAGGTTTTGTTAGGGAGGTTACAGCACCAGTCACCATGATTACGCAGGAGACCCATTAGGAGCAAATCACGTTTCATATTATTGACTCCCCTGATTTCCCTGTGGTGTTGGGCCTTCCCTGGCTAGCACTACACGACTCACCTTTTCATGGCCGCAGAGGGCTCTCACGGGGTGGTCGCGAGAGTGTCAGGGTATGTGTCTAGCTGTTTCCGTTGCTGCGACCACAGTGGAAAGTCTAGACAATGCCTCCACCGTGCGCATTCCCCACGAATACCTTGATTTGGCGGATGCTTCTTCCAAAACGCAGGCGACCAAATTACCACCCCATCGCCCAGTGGATTGCGCGATAAACCTCCGGTTAGACGCTGTGCTGCCCAGGACAGCTGTCGCAGGCTGAAACGGAGGCTATGGAAACATACAGTGACTTGCGAAAGTATTCACCCCCCTTAGCATTGTTCCTATTTTGTTGCCTTACAACCTTGAATTAAAATTGATTTTGGGGGGGTTTGTATCATTTGATTTACACAGCATGAGTACCACTTAGAAAATGCAAAATATTTTTTGGGTGAAACAAACAATAAATAAGACAGTAAAACAGAAAACTTGAGCGTGCATAGCTATTCACCCCCCTCCAAAGTCAATACTTTGTAGAGCCACCTTTTGCAGCGATTATAGCTGCAAGTCTCTTGGGGTATGTCTCTATAAGCTTGGCACATCTAGCCACTGGGATTTTTGCCCATTCTTCAAGGCAAAACTGCTCCAGCTCCTTCAAGTTGGATGGGTTCTGCTGGTGTACAGCAATCTTTAAGTCATACCACAGATTCTCAATTGGATTGAGGTCTGGGCTTTGACCTGGCCATTCCAAGACATTTAAATATTTCCCCTTAAACCACTTGAGTGTTGCTTTAGCAGTATGCTTAGGGTCATTGTCCTGCTGGCGCAAATCTCTGGAAGACTGAAACAGGTTTCCCTTAAGAATTTCCCTGTATTTAGCGCCATCCATCATTCCTTCAATTCTGACCAGTTTCCCAGTCCCTGCCGATGAAAAACATCCCCACAGCATGATGCTGCCACCACCATACTTCACTGTAGGGATGGTGTTCTCTGGGTGATGAGAGGTGTTGAGTTTGCGCCAGACATAGCGTTTTCCTTGATGGCCAAAAAGCTCAATTTTAGTGTCATCTGACCAGAGTACCTTCTTCCATATGTTTGGGAGTCTCCCACATGCCTTTTGGTGAACACCAAACGTGTTTTCTTATTCTTTTCTTTAAGCAATGGCTTTTTTCTGGCCACTCTTCCGTAAAGCCCAGCTCTGTGGAGTGTACGGCTTAAAGTGGTCCTATGGACAGATACTCCAATCTCCGCTGTGGAGCTTTGCAGCTCCTTCAGGGTTATTTTGGTCTCTTTGTTGCCTCTCTGATTAATGCCCTCCTTGCCTGGTCCGTGAGTTTTGATGGGTGGCCCTCTCTTGGCAGGTTTGTTGTGGTGCCATATTCTTTCAATTTTTTAATAATGGATTTAATGGTGCTCCGTGGGATGTTCAAAGTTTCGAAATGTTTTTATAACCCAACCCTGATCTGTACTTCTCCACAACTTTGTCCCTGACCTGTTTGGAGAGCTCTTTTGTCTTCATGGCTTGGTGGTGCCCCTTGCTTAGTGGTGTTGCAGACTCTGGGGCCTTTCAGAACAGGTGTACAGGTAAAAGTCAGTAAATTAGAATATTTTGAAAAACTTGATTTATTTCAGTAATTGCATTCAAAAGGTGTAACTTGTACATTATATTTATTCATTGCACACAGACTGATGCATTCAAATGTTTATTTCATTTAATTTTGATGATTTGAAGTGGCAACAAATGAAAATCCAAAATTCCGTGTGTCACAAAATTAGAATATTGTGTAAGGGTTACATTTTGAAGACACCTGGTGCCACAAAATAATCAGCTGATTAACTCAAAACACCTGCAAAGGGCTTTAAATGGTCTCTCAGTCCAGTTCTGAAGCCTACACAAACATGGGGAAGACTTCAGATTTGACAGCTGTCCAAAAGGCGACCATCGACACATTGCACAAGGAGGGAAAGACACAAAAGGTTATTGCAGAAGAGGCTGGCTGTTCTCAGAGCTCTGTGTCCAAACACATTAATAGAGAGGCAAAGGGAAGGAAAAACTGTGGTCAGAAAAAGTGTACAAGCGATAGGGATCACCGCGCCCTAGTCAAGATTGTGAAAAAAAACCCATTCAAAAATGTGGGGGAGATTCACAAGGAGTGGACAGCTGCTGGAGTCAGGGCTTCAAGATCCACCACCAAGAGACGCTTGAAAGACATGGGTTTCAACTGCCGCATACCTCGTGTCAAGCCACTGTTGACCAAGAAACAGCGCGAAAAGCGTCTCACCTGGGCTAAGGAAAAAAAGAGCTGGACTGCTGCTGAGTGGTCTAAAGTCATGTTTTCTGACGAAAGCAAATTTTGCATTTCCTTTGGAAATCGAGGTCCCAGAGTCTGGAGGAAGACAGGAGAGGCACAGGATCCACGTTGCCTGAAGTCTAGTGTAAAGTTTCCACCATCAGTGATGGTTTGGGGTGCCATGTCATCTGCTGGTGTCGGTCCACTCTGTTTCCTGAGATCAAGGGTCAACGCAGCCGTCTACCAGCAAGTTTTAGAGCACTTCATGCTTCCTGCTGCTGACCTGCTCTATGGAGATGGAGATTTCAGGTTCCAACAGGACTTGGCGCCTGCACACAGCGCAAAATCTACCCGTGCCTGGTTTACGGACCATGGTATTTCTGTTCTAAATTGGCCAGCCAACTCCCCTGACCTTAGCCCCATAGAAAATCTGTGGGGTATTGTGAAAAGGAAGATGCAGAATGCCAGACCCAACAACGCAGAAGAGTTGAAGGCCACTATCAGAGCAACCTGGGCTCTCATAACACCTGAGCAGTGCCAGAAACTCATCGACTCCATGCCACGCCGCATTAATGCAGTAATTGAGGCAAAAGGAGCTCCAACCAAGTATTGAGTATTGTACATGCTCATATTTTTCATTTTCATACTTTTCAGTTGGCCAACATTTCTAAAAAATCCCTTTTTTGTATTAGCCTTAAGTAATATTCTAATTTTGTGACACACGGAATTTTGGATTTTCATTTGTTGCCACTTCAAATCATCAAAATTAAATGAAATAAACATTTGAATGCATCAGTCTGTGTGCAATGAATAAATATAATGTACAAGTTACACCTTTTGAATGCAATTACTGAAATAAATCAAGTTTTTCAAAATATTCTAATTTACTGACTTTTACCTGTATATATACTGAGATCATGTGACAGATCATGTGACACTTACAGTGAGGGAAAAAGTATTTGATCCCCTGCTGATTGTCTATGTTTGCCCACTGACAAAGAAAATATCAGTCTATAATTTTAATGGTAGGTTTATTTGAACAGTGAAAGACAGAATAACGACAAAAGAATCCAGAAAAACACATGTAAAAAATGTTATACATTTATTTGCATTTTAATGAGGGAAATAAGTATTTGACCCCCTCTCAATCAGAAAGATTTCTGGCTCCCAGGTGTTTTTTATACAGGTAACGAGCTGAGATTAGGAGCACACTCTTAAAGGGAGTGCTCCTAATCTCAGCTTGTTACCTGTATAAAACAAACCTGTCCTCAGAAGCAATCAATCAATCAGATTCCAAACTCTCCACCATGGCCAAGACCAAAGAGCTCTCCAAGGATGTCAGGGACAAGATTGTAGACCTACACAAGGCTGGAATTGTCAGGGCGTGTGTAGGTGTAGTGTAGGAAATCAGATGCAGGACGCAGACGGTAGGTTCCAAATGCTGTATTCCGGCCCAAACACAGGCAACAGGGCAACTAAGCCCAACAGCTAAACTACGCACAAGGCGTATAGGCAAAATGCGCACAAACAGGTGCGACAAAATGAAGTAGTGCACGAAACAAGTGCAATCGAGCTCCAGCGCAGTGGAGAGAATATGCTCAACCGAGCAAACACAACACTGACGAAAAACAATCATACACAACACATGACAAACACAACGAGAAACTTATAGGACACTAATCACGTAAAACAGAAACAGGTGTGACACAAACAGACAAAAGCAAACGAACATGAAACATCTATCGGTGGCAGCTAGAATTCCGGAGACGACGAGCGCCGAAGCCTGCCCGAACAAGGAGGAGAGGCAGCCTCGGCCGAAACCGTGACAGTACCCCCCCCTTGACGCGCGGCTCCAGACGCGCGCCGACTCCGGCCTCGGGGACGGCCAGGGGGACGCGGCGCAGGGCGCGTCGGATGCCTCCGATGGAACTCCGTCAGAAGCGATGGGTCCAACACGTCTCTCCTCGGCACCCAGCACCGCTCCTCCGGACCGTACCCCTCCCACTCCACTAGATACTGGAGACCCCCCATCCGACGTCTCGAATCCAAGATGGATCTCACGGAGTACGCCGGTGCCCCCTCGATGTCCAACGGGGGCGGAGGAGTCTCCAAGATCTCATCGTCTTGGAGTGGGCCCGCTACCACCGGCCTGAGAAGGGACACATGGAACGAGGGGTTAACACACTTATACTCCACAGGTAGCTGTAATCTATAACAAACCTCGTTCAACCTCCTCAGGACTTTAAATGGCCCTACAAACCGCCGACCCAGTTTCCGACAGGGCAGGCGGAGGGGCAGATTTCTGGTAGAGAGCCAGACTCGATCACCAGGTGCGTACACCGGTGCCTCACTGCGGTGGAGATCAGCGCTCGCCTTCTGACGTCGGAGGGCCCGCTGCAGGTGGACGTGTGCAGCGTTCCAAGTCTCCTCCGAGCGCCGCGCCCACTCATCCACCGCAGGAGCCTCGATCTGGCTCTGCTGCCAGGGTGCCAGAACCGGCTGGTAACCTAACACACATTGAAATGGGGTTAGGTTCGTGGAGGAATGGCGTAGGGAATTCTGGGCCATCTCGGCCCAGGGAACGTACCTTGACCACTCCTCCGGCCGGTCCTGGCAGTATGTTCTGAGAAACCTACCCACATCCTGGTTTACGCGTTCCACCTGCCCATTGCTCTCCGGGTGGTAGCCCGAGGTGAGACTCACCGAGACCCCCAACCGCTCCATAAACGCTCTCCAGACCCTGGAGGTGAATTGGGGACCCCGATCAGCCACAATGTCCTCGGGCACCCCGTAGTGCCGGAACACATGGGTAAACAGTGCCTCGGCGGTTTGCAGGGCCGTAGGAAGACCCGGCATGGGGAGCAAACGACAGGCCTTAGAGAACCGGTCCACAACGACCAGGATGGTGGTATTCCCTTGGGAGAGGGGAAGATCTGTTATAAAGTCCACTGAGAGGTGGGACCATGGCCGTTGTGGAACGGGCAGGGGTAGCAACTTACCCCTAGGTAAATGTCTAGGCGCCTTACACTGGGCGCACACCGAGCAAGAGGAAACATAAACCCTCACATCCCTAGCCAACGTGGGCCACCAGTACTTGGCACTAAGACAGTGCACTGTCCGGCCGATACCCGGATGTCCAGAGGAGGGTGACGTGTGAGCCCAATAAATCAATCGATCCCGAACCTCGAGCGGAACGTACTTCCGACCCTCCGGGCACTGTGATGGACTAGGGTCGGTACGTAACGCCCGCTCGAGTTCAGCATCGATCTCCCACACTACCGGCGCCGCCAGACACGACGCCGGCAGTATGGGAGTGGGCTCCACGGACCTCTCCTCCGCGTCATACCGCCGAGACAGCGCATCTGCCTTGCCATTCTGTGACCCAGGGATGTACGTGATCTTAAACGTAAACCTGGTCAAGAACATACTCCATCTTGCCTGGCGAGGGTTCAGCCTCCTCGCCGCTCGGATGTACTCCAGGTTACGGTGGTCCGTCAAAATGAGGAAAGGGTGTTGAGCCCCCTCAAGCCAGTGCCTCCACACCTTTAGAGCCTGTACCACGGCTAACAGCTCCCTGTCCCCTACGTCATAGTTCCGCTCCGCCGGACTGAGCTTCTTAGAGTAAAAAGCACAGGGGCGGAGTTTAGGTGGCGCTAGATCGTTGTGAAAGCACGGCTCCTAACCCGGCCTCCGACGCGTCCACCTCTACTTGGAACGGCAAAGAGGGATCCGGGTGCGCCAGCACTGGGGCCGAGGTAAACAGGTCCTTCAGCCTCCCAAACGCCCTGTCCGCCTCGGCCGACCACTGCAGACGCACCGGACCCCCCTTCAACAGAGACGTGATGGGAGCTGCCACCTGTCCAAACCCCCGGATAAACCTCCTGTAGTAATTTGCAAACCCCAAGAACTGCTGCACCTCCTTCACAGTGGTTGGTGTTTGCCAATTACGCACGGCCGACACTCGATCTACCTCCATCCTCACCCCTGACGCAGACAACTGATAACCCAAAAAGGAGACCGACTCCTGGAAAAACAGACACTTCTCTGCCTTCACATACAGGTCGTGCTCCACCAGCCTCCGCAACACCTTGCGCACCAGGGCTACATGCTCGACACGGGTAGGTGAGTACACGAGAATGTCATCAATGTACACCACCACCCCCTGCCCCTGCATGTCCCTGAAGATCTCATCCACAAATGATTGGAAAACTGATGGAGCGTTCATCAACCCGTATGGCATGACCAGATACTCGTAATGGCCCGAGGTGATACTAAAGGCTGTTTTCCATTCATCGTTCTCCCTGATGCGCACCAAGTTGTACGCGCTCCTGAGATCTAGTTTCGTGAAGAAACGCGCCCCATGCAACGACTCAGTCATGGTCGCAATCAGCGGGAGTGGATAACTATACTTCACCGTAATCTGATTGAGACCACGGTAATCGATGCATGGGCACAAACCACCATCCTTCTTCTTCACGAAAAAGAAACTCGAGGACGCGGGGGAAGTGGACGGCCGTATGTATCCTTGTCTCAGTGATTCGTCTATGTAAATCTCCATAGCTTTCTTCTCCTCCTGAGACAGAGGATACACATGGCTCCGTGGGAGCGCAGCTCCTGCCTGGAGGTTTATCGCACAATCCCCCTGCCTATGGGGTGGCAACTGCGTCGCCCTCGCCTTACTAAACGCAATAGCCAAATCCCCATACTCAGGTGGAATGTGCAATGCGGGCACCTGGTTTGGACTCTCCACCGAGGTAGCCCCTACGGAAACGCCCAAACATCTACCCACACACTGAGCAGACCACTCCATCAGAGCCCTCTCCTGCCACGAAATCACTGGGTTATGGGTACTCAACCAGGGCATTCCCAGCACCACCGGATACGCAGGAGAGTCAATCAGGAACAGCTGAATCATCTCCTGATGACCCCCCTGCGCACACATCCTAAGTGGCGCCGTGACCTCCCTGATCAAGCCCGTACCCAACGGACGACTATCTAGGGCGTGAACGGGAAAAGGAACATCAACAGGAATGAGGGGAATCCCTAACGCTAAACAAAACTTTTTATCAATAAAATTCCCAGCTGCGCCTGAATCTACCAGCGCCTTATGCTGGGCATGAGGTGCTACCTGTGGAAAACGTACAGGCATACAAAAATGGGCAACAGAGAGCTCTGGGTGAGTGGGGCGCCTACTCACCTGGAGGGAATCCCCAGTGCGGGGCCTGTCGTCATCTCCCCTAGGAGGCCATCCCCAGCACCTAGCCGCGGTGTGTCCTCCCCGGCCACAGTTGGTGCAGTGGATGGACCCCCTAGCCTGCCGACTCCTCCTCTCTCTAGCGCCAGCGCCCCCGAGCTCCATGGGACAAGGCTCGGAGGCGCTGGAGGGTGGAATGGACGGACCCTCCGCAAGACGTCCGCGGGTAGCCAGCAGGGTATCCAGCCTGATGGACATATCCACCAGCTGGTCGAAGGTGAGACTGGTGTCCCTGCAAGCCAGCTCCCGACGGACGTCCTCTCGTAGGCTGCATCGGTATAGATCGGTGAGGGCCCGATCATTCCACCCTGCATCTGCCGCCAGAGTACGGAATTCGAGTGCGAATTCCTGGGCACTTCTCCTCCCCTGTCGGAGGAAGACCAGACGCTCCCCCGCCGCTTTCCCCTCCGGGGGATGGTCAAACACCGCCCTGAAGCGGCGGGAGAACTCAGTGTACGTAATGGTCGTGGCGTCTATCTTCCTCCACTCCGCGTTGGCCCACTCCAACGCTTTTCCGGCCAGGCAGGAGATCAGAGCGGACACGCTCTCGTGCCCTGAAGGTGCCGGGTGCACGGTGGCCAGGTATAGCTCGACCTGGAGCAGGAATCCCTGACACCCAGCCGCTGTCCCGTCGTAAGCCCTCGGGAGAGATAGTCGGACTCCTCGAGGTTCCGGTGCTGGAACGGGCGGGCTGGCCGATGGTGCTGGCAGGGCGGGCGGTGGTGGAGGCGAACCCCAGCCTTGGAGTGTGGTAATCACCTCCTGCAGGGCGTTCCCCATCTGCAGGAGTTGCTCCTGCTGATCCCGAACCTGGGCTTCCAGTCTTGTCTGGGCTGCTTCGGCTCCTGCTGATTCCATGATTGGTGTATGATTCTGTCAGGGCGTGTGTAGGTGTAGTGTAGGAAATCAGATGCAGGACGCAGACGGTAGGTTCCAAATGCTGTATTCCGGCCCAAACACAGGCAACAGGGCAACTAAGCCCAACAGCTAAACTACGCACAAGGCGTATAGGCAAAATGCGCACAAACAGGTGCGACAAAATGAAGTAGTGCACGAAACAAGTGCAATCGAGCTCCAGCGCAGTGGAGAGAATATGCTCAACCGAGCAAACACAACACTGACGAAAAACAATCATACACAACACATGACAAACACAACGAGAAACTTATAGGACACTAATCACGTAAAACAGAAACAGGTGTGACACAAACAGACAAAAGCAAACGAACATGAAACATCTATCGGTGGCAGCTAGAATTCCGGAGACGACGAGCGCCGAAGCCTGCCCGAACAAGGAGGAGAGGCAGCCTCGGCCGAAACCGTGACAGGAATGGGCTACAAGACCATCGCCAAGCAACTTGGTGAGAAGGTGACAACAGTTGGTGCGATTATTCGCAAATGGAAGAAACACAAAATAACTGTCAATCTCCCTCGGCCTGGGGCTCCATGCAAGATCTCACCTCGTGGAGTTGCAATGATCATGAGAACGGTGAGGAATCAGCCCAGAACTACACGGGAGGATCTTGTCAATGATCTCAAGGCAGCTGGGACCATAGTCACCAAGAAAACAATTGGTAACACACTACGCCGTGAAGGACTGAAATCCTGCAGCGCCCGCAAGGTCACCCTGCTCAAGAAAGCACATATACAGACCCGTCTGAAGTTAGCCAATGAACATCTGAATGAGTCAGAGGAGAACTGGGTGAAAGTGTTGTGGTCAGATGAGACCAAAATGGAGCTCTTTGGCATCAACTCAACTCGCCGTGTTTGGAGGAGGAGGAATGCTACCTATGACCCCAAGAACACCATCCCCACCGTCATGGAGGTGGAAACATTATGCTTTGGGGGTGTTTTTCTGCTAAGGGGACAGGACAACTTCACTGCATCAAAGGGACGATGGGCGGGGCCATGTACCATCAAATCTTGGGTGAGAACCTCCTTCCCTCAGCCAGGGCATTGAAAATGGGTCGTGGATGGGTATTCCAGCATGACAATGACCCAAAACACACGGCCAAGGCAACAAAGGAGTGGCTCAAGAAGAAGCACATTAAGGTCCTGGAGGGGCCTAGCCAGTCTCCAGACCTTTTATCCCATAGAAAATCTGTGGAGGGTTGCCAAACGTCAGCCTCGAAACCTTAATGACTTGGAGAAGATCTGCAAAGAAGAGTGTGACAAAATCCCTCCTGAGATGTGTGCAAACCTGGTGGCCAACTACAAGAAACGTCTGACCTCTGTGATTTCCAACAAGGGTTTTGCCACCAAGTACTAAGTCATGTTTTGCAGAGGGGTCAAATACTTATTTCCCTCATTAAAATGCAAATCAATTTATAACATTTTTGACATGCGTTTTTCAGGACTTTTTTGTTGTTATTCTGTCTCTCACTGTTCAAATAAACCTACCATTAAAATTATAGACTGATTATTTCTTTGTCAGTGGGCAAACATACAAAATCAGCAGGGGTTCAAATACATTTTTCCCTCACTGTAGATTGCACACAGGTGGACTTTATTTAACTAATTATGTGCCTTCTGAAGGTAATTGGTTACACCAGATCTTATTTAGGGGCTTCATAGCAAAGGGGGTGAATACATATGCACGCACCACTTTTCCGTTATTTATTTTGTATAATTTTTTTAAACAAGTTATTTTTTTCATTTCACCTTATCAATTTCGACTATTTTGTGTATGTCCATTACATGAAATCCAAATAAAAATCCATTTAAATTACAGGTTGAATGCAACAAAATAGGAAAAACGCCAAGGGGGATGAATACTTTTGCAAGGAACTGTACGTCTCAGAGTCTCTGCGTCAGGGGTTCATACGTCCCTCCACTTCACCCGCCTACTCAAGTTTCTTTTTCGTGAAGAAGAAGGACGACGGTCTGCACCCTTGCATTGATTACCGTGCACTTAATAAAACTACAGTTCGCTATAGTTATCCTCTACCCCTCATTTCCTCTGTGATCGAATCAATGCATGGGGCGTGCTTCTTCACGAAATTAGATCTCGGGAGTGCATACAACCTGGTGTGTGTCCGGGAAGGGGATGAATGGAAGACAGCATTTAGCACCACCACGGGGCATTATGAATACCTTGTGATGCCGTACGGGTTGATGAATGCTCCATCAGTCTTCCAGTCCTTTGTGAACGAGGTGTTTCGGAACATGCTTGGTCGCGGTGTGATGGTCTACATCGATGACATCCTGGTGTATTCCGCTACGCGCGCCGAGCATGTGCCCTTGGTTCACAGAGTGCTTGGCCGACTGTTGGAGCATGACCTGTATGCCAAGGCAGAAAAATGTCTGTTCTTCCAACAATACGTCTCCTTCCTCGGATACCGCATCACCACCTCAGGTGTGGAGATGGAGGGAGACCACATTTCAGCCGTGGTAATTGGCCGACTCCAACCACGGTAAAGCAGGGGCAGCGCTTCATTGGCTTTGCCAATTACTATCAGAGGTTTATCCGGGGCATTGGCAAGGTCGCAGCCCCCATCACCTCTCTTGAAGGGTGGGCCGTCCCGGCTCCACAGGTCTGCTGAGGCTGACAGGGCTTTCAGTAACCTGAGGGCTCTGTTCACCTCACCCCTTGTACTGGCCCATCCCGATCCATCATTGCCGTTCATAGTGGAGGTGGACGCGTCCGAGGTAGTGGTAGGCACTGCTTGGACACGCCACCCAAACTCCGCCCCGTGTCTTCTTCTCTAAGAAGCTCAGCCAGGCGGAGCAGAACTATGACGTTGGTGATCGGGAGCTGTTGGCTGTTGTCAGAGCCCTAACAGCGTGGAGGCACTGGCTCGAGGGGGCTAAGCACCCTTTCCTCGTCTGGACTGACCACCGTAACCTGGAGTACATCCGGGCAGCGATGAGGCTGAACTCTTGCCAGGCCAGGTGGGCCTTGTTCTTCACACAGTTTGATTTCACGCTGTCCTATATACCAGGCACTAAGAGCGTGAAGGCTGACACAGAGGAGAGACAACACCCCCATACTCCCGGCCTCCTGCATTGTGGCGCTGGTGATGTGGGCGGTGGACGTGGACATAGAGCGGGCATTACGCACAGAGCCATCTCCACCTCAGTGTCCCACTGGGCGTAGGTACAGTGGGGAGAACAAGTATTTGATACACTGCCGATTTTGCAGGTTTTCCTACTTACAAAGCATGTAAAATCCAGAAAATCACATTGTATGATTTTTAAGTAATTAATTTGCATTTTATTGCATGACATAAGTATTTGATACATCAGAAAAGCAGAACTTAATATTTGGTACAGAAACCTTTGTTTGCAATTACAGAGATCATACGTTTCCTGTAGGTCTTGACCAGGTTTGCACACACTGCAGCAGGGATTTTGGCCCACTCCTCCATACAGACCATCTCCAGATCCTTCAGGTTTTGGGGCTGTCACTGGGCAATACAGACTTTCAGCTCCCTCCAAAGATTTTCTATTGGGTTCAGGTCTGGAGACTGGCTAGGCCACTCCAGGACCTTGAGATGCTTCTTACGGAGCCACTCCTTAGTTGCCCTGGCTGTGTGTTTCGGGTCGTTGTCATGCTGGAAGACCCAGCCACGACACATCTTCAATGCTCTTACTGAGGGAAGGAGGTTGTTGGCCAAGATCTCGCGATACATGGCCCCATCCATCCTCCCCTCAATACGGTGCAGTCGTCCTGTCCCCTTTGCAGAAAAGCATCCCCAAAGAATGATGTTTCCACCTCCATTCTTCACGGTTGGGATGGTGTTCTTGGGGTTGTACTCATCCTTCTTCTTCCTCCAAACACGGCGAGTGGAGTTTAAACCAAAAAGCTCTATTTTTGTTTCATCAGACCACATGACCATCTCCCATTCCTCCTCTGGATCATCCAGATGGTCATTGGCAAACTTCAGACGGGCCTGGACATGCGCTGGCTTGAGCAGGGGGACCTTGCGTGCGCTGAAGGATTTTAATCCATGACGGCGTAGTGTGTTACTAATGGTTTTCTTTGAGACTGTGGTCCCAGCTCTCTTCAGGTCATTGACCAGGTCCTGCTGTGTAGTTCTGGGCTGATCCCTCACCTTCCTCATGATCATTGATGCCCCACGAGGTGAGATCTTGCATGGAGCCCCAGACCGAGGGTGATTGACCGTCATCTTGAACTTCTTCCATTTTCTAATAATTGCGCCAACAGTTGTTGCCTTCTCACCAAGCTGCTTGCCTATTGTCCTGTAGCCCATCCCAGCCTTGTGCAGGTCTACAATTTTATCCCTGATGTCCTTACACAGCTCTCTGGTCTTGGCTATTGTGGAGAGGTTGGAGTCTGTTTGATTGAGTGTGTGGACAGGTGTCTTTTATACAGGTAACGAGTTCAAACAGGTGCAGTTAATACAGGTAATGAGTGGAGAACAGGAGGGCTTCTTAAAGAAAAACTAACAGGTCTGTGAGAGCCGGAATTCTTACTGGTTGGTAAGTGATCAAATACTTATGTCATGCAATAAAATGCAAATTAATTACTTAAAAATCATACAATGTGATTTTCTGGATTTTTGTTTTAGATTCCGTCTCTCACAGTTGAAGTGTACCTATGATAAAAATTACAGACCTCTACATGCTTTGTAAGTAGGAAAACCTGCAAAATCGGCAGTGTATCAAATACTTGTTCTCCCCACTGTATATGCCGTCTAGTGTCTGTGATCGTCTTATCTATTGGGCACACACGTCCCCCTCCTCTGGTCACCCAGGCATCGGCCGTACAGTGCTCTGCCTTAACGGGTAGTACTGGTGGCCTACCTTGGCTAAGGACGTGAGGGTGTATGTCTCCTCCTGCTTGTTGTGCGCTCAGAGTAAGGCACCTAGGCACCTTCCAGCGGGTAAGTTACATCCCTTACCAGTTCCACAACGGCCATGGTCCCACTTATTGATAAATTTTCTGACTGATCTTCCCCTCTCGCAGGGTAACACCATCATCCTGGTCGTTGTGGACCGCTTTTCTAAAGCCTGACGCCTCCTTCCTCTGCCCAGTCTCCCAACAGCCCTGCAAACTGTGGAGGCCTATTTTACTCATGTCTTCCGGCACTACGGGGTGCCAGAGGACATAGTGTCTGACCGGGGTCCCCAGTTTACATCAAGGGTCTGGAAGGCGTTCATGGAACGTCTGGGGGTCTCGGTCAGCCTGACCTCTGGGTTTCACCCTG
Organism: Coregonus lavaretus; assembly: GCF_964263955.1. Taxonomy (NCBI): domain Eukaryota; kingdom Metazoa; phylum Chordata; class Actinopteri; order Salmoniformes; family Salmonidae; genus Coregonus; species Coregonus lavaretus. The sequence continues at coordinate 42,641,984 of NC_139991.1, read as the reverse complement.
AATCTAATGGGCAGGTGGAACGAGTGAATCAGCATGTGGGTAGGTTCCTGCGGTCCTACTGCCAGGACCGGCCGGGGGAGTGGTCGGGGTTCTTGCCATGGGCCGAATATGCCCAGAACTCTCTCCGCCACTCCTCCACTAACATGTCCCCATTTCAATGTGTTTTAGGGTATCAGCCGGTCCTGGCACCGTGGCATCAAAGCCAGACCGAAGCTCCAGCGGTGGACGACTGGTTTCGGCGCGGAGGAGACGTGGAACGCAGTCCACCTCCAGCGTGCCGTGCGTCGCCAGAAGTCCAACGCTGACCGCCATCGCAGTGAGGCCCCTGTCTTTGTACCAGGTGATTGGGTCTGGCTCTTGACCCGGAACCTGCCCCTCCGCCTGCCCTGCTGGAAGCTGAGCCCGCTGTTTGTGGGGCCGTTCAAAGTCCTGAGGAGAGTAAACAAGGTGACGTATAGGTTGCTGCTCCCTCCTGATTACCGTACTAACCCCTCGTTTCACGTGTCTCTCCTCAGGCCGGTGGTGGCTGTTCCGCTCCAGGAGTCTGAGGTGCGGGAGGTCCCTCTGGACATCAAGGGGGCCCCGGCGTACTACGTCCGTTCCATCCTGGAATCGAGGCTTCGAGCGGGGGGCCTTCAGTACCTCGTGGAGTGGGAGGGGTACGGTCCGGAGGGGCGGTGCAGGGTCCCGGTGAAGGATGTCCTCGATCCCTCCCTGTTGCGGGATTTCCACCGTCGCCATCCGGATCGCCCTGCTCCGCGTCCTCCTGGCCATCCCTAGGGCCGGTGTCGGGGTGGGGGGGGGGGGTACTGTCACGACTCCCTCCGAAGCTGCCTCCTCTCCTTGTTCGAGCAGGCTTCGGCGTTCGTCGTCACCGGCCTTCTAGCCACTGCCGCTCCTCTTTTCATAATTCCATTTGTTTTGTCTTGTTTTCACACACACCTGGTACATATCTCCTCATCAGTCTCTGTATGATTATTCCCTCTGCTCCCCATGTCTTTGTGTGTTATTGTTTCCATGTGGAGGTGTCACTAGCTCGGTTGAGCATTATGTACTTTTATCGCCGGGATATTCACCCGTATGGCTTTTGTTTTCCCAGTACACACCTAAGGCACACTGTATTTGGTTTACGCATTGCTGCGAACTGCTGTATTGGACGAATAAACCATATTCTGTGATTCACACCTCCTGCCCCTGACTCCGTCCTAATCACCCGCTACACCCAGAGAACGTTCCCTTGGGATGATCACACAACGTTCTTAGAATGTTCTCAGAATGTCAGAGGGATAACGTCATGCCGAATCCCTTAAGGGAGTTAATGGGAATGTCGTCAAATGTCCTCAGGACGTCCCCTGATTGCTGGGGACAGTACTGTACATTTCTTTTCAACTTACACAAACATTTGTTTAAGAATGTGTTATTTTTTGGGCATTTGTGCAGTCTAACTTTGCTTTGGTTGTTGTTAAAGATTATGTTGCTGGGAGGAATGAGAAGGGCTAGTACCCGAGACACAAACACCACTAAGCAAGGGGCACCACCAAGCAAGCATCACCATGAAGACCAAGGAGCTCTCCAAACAGGTCAGGGACAAAGTTGTGGAGAAGTACAGATCAGGGTTGGGTTTTAAAAAAATATCCGAAACTTTGAACATCCCACGGAGCACCATTAAATCCATTATTCAAAAATGGAAAGAATATGGCACCACAACAAACCTGCCAAGAGAGGGCCGCAAGGAGACCAAAGATTACCCTGAAGGAGCTGCAAAGCTCCACAGCGGAGTTTGGAGTATCTGTCCATAGGACCACTTTAAACCGTACACTCCACAGAGCTGGGCTTTACGAAAGAGTGGCCAGAAAAAAGCCATTGCTTAAAGAAAAAAATAAGAAAACACGTTTGGTGTTCGCCAAAAGGCATGTGGGAGACTCCCCAAACATATGGAAGAAGGTACTCTGGTCAGATGAAACTAAAATTGAGCTTTTTGGCCATCAAGTGAAACGCTATGTCTGGCGCAAACCCAACACCTCTCATCACCCCGAGAACACCATCCCCACAGTGAAGCATGGTGGTGGCAGCATCATGCTGTGGGGATGTTTTTCATCGGCAGGGACTTGGAAACTGGTCAGAATAGTAAATAGTTATGCACGCTCAAGTTTTCTGTATTTTTTGTCTTATTTCTTGTTTGTTTCACAAGAAAAAATATTTTGCGTCTTCAAAGTGGTAGGCATGTTGTGTAAATCAAATGATACAAACCCCCCAAAAATATATTTTATTTCCAGGTTGTAAGGCAACAAAATAGGAAAAATGCCAAGGGGGGTGAATACTTTCGCAAGCCACTGTACATCTCCAACATTTGCTGTCGGTTGTCATTTTTGCCTTGTACATTTTAGAGGGAGTCCAGTAAGTTCTATTTATTATAATTTACTGAAACATTTGTGTTTTAGACTCTCAACACCTTTTCCCGTTCAATTTCGTGTATATTTATCTTCAAATCCCTTAAGGGAAGGTGTAGTCCCCTTGTTTTTTGGTGAATAATTTTTACACCCTAGATCAGTGGTCACCAACCGGTCGATCGCGATCGACTAGCTTATCTTCAAGGCATTCCTAGTCAATCACCAAACATTTCTGTAGAAAAGCCAATGATAAAGGGCTGCTGTTTTTATGAGTGAGTTCATGTTAAATTTTTTATTAAGCACTGTCAACACTGTTTTTATTCAACACCATTACAAAACATAAAACGCGCTTCTCTGTACTTCCACTCGCACTGCAGCTGCAATGAGTAGCCAAGTGTATTGATAGCCCTGTGTTTTTATTATTATTAGCAGCTCATCTTGTCTATTTTAATATCAAGGAATATTTCACTTTGTCTGGTCATAGGAACAACATGAATTTGTGTATGAGGCAGATGCAGTGCGACTCGTTTCGCCATCAGGTTGAAGATGGTCCCCTGTCTCTGGTCAGTCTCACCAGAGGAAAGGAAGGGGAGAGCAGGGACCGTGAGAAGCGGATGGAGGACCCTCTGCTGTGCTCTCCCTCCCTATGCTGAGACTATTGCCGTGTTCAAAACAACTGGGAACTCTGAAAAAAACAGTCATCCAACTCGGAATTCCAAGTCAGAAATTCAGGCATCTTTCTAGAGCTCCGACATTCCAATAATTTGACCTAATTTCTTCAGAGTTCCCAGTTGTCTTGAAAGCACCATGACCATCAGATGCAGGTACCATCAGTCCAGTAAAATAAAAAAGCACATTATTTCAATGTATGCTTTGCAATGCCTAGCAAGTGCTAAAAGCTAGGTGGTTTTTGGTATGCACATCCTTTATGAAACTTTCCAATTCTTCAAATCATGTTTAAATGTAATTGTTGTGTCTGGCGAGTTGACTGCCTGTACAATCTGAATTATTCTAAAATGGTTGGTAGATCCATTATTTTACCATCTTTATACAAATAAGACATGGTACAAATCCCATCTGTAGCCAATCTCTCCACAATATTGGTCTGTGTGGATTGCTCCAGATGGTTGCTTGAAAAGAGGTACATAAGGAGACTGCATTTTTATTTCCAATAATTTAAAGAACGTTCCAAGAAGCAGATATTGTTGGATGGTCTTTCAGATATTCGGGTAGTATTCAGTTTGCTATCAGCCTAAGTGGCATGGGGTGAGACATTTCTTCAATTTCTAACCAAGTAGGGGGTTATGTTGGTGGGTAGAGACAGTATATGGTTTGTCTTGTTACATATGACATGTAATATGTTTTTAATATCCGGAAGGGCATCATAGGTTTATCTAAGGCAAGGTTGCTCTGAATTCCATACATTTTGTGATAATTTCATCAATCTTCTTTAAAAAGTATTGTGGTAAATTGAGGCAACATACTTAGATTGTAATTGATTGTTGGAGCCACTGTCATTTTTATTATTACAATTCTTGCTTGGAACTTTAAAAAGAGGGAGGACCATCTCACAAAGTCTGCTTTCAAGGAATTCACAATAGCTTCCAAGTTCTCTTCAACCATGAACTTGATATTTGATGACAGGAAAATACCAAGATATTTCAGACCATCTGGTGCCAAAACAAAACTGAAATCTGACATATCGTCTTCAATACATAGATCATTTATCGGAGTAACCTCTGACTTTTTCCAGTAATTGACATTTTATGATTCCTAAAAAAAGAACATTTCATCTGCGTACATTGCCAGTTTATGCTCATGCTTTCCCACCACAATACCTTCAATATCACTTCGGTGTCTTATGGCTTCTGGTAATGGTTCTAACGCTAAAACAAAGAGCAAGGGAGACATCGAATATCCCTGTCTTTTGCCCCTCTCCAACGTAAAGAAAGGAGATATAATGCCATTTGTTGTTACTGCTGCTCTAGGGCTATTTTATATACTGGAGACACATCCTATAAACAACACACCAAACCCAAATCTTTCCATTGTATAAAATAAATATTTCCATTCTACTTCATCAAATGCTTTTTCAGCATCAAATTATAATCCTGCAGCTGGTACCTTCAATATCTTAGCTTTATGCACCATATTATAAAATGTCCTTGCATTGTCTGAGCTATATCGATTTGATACTAAACCAACCTGGCCAGTTGAAATCAAAGGGTGAATAACTTTCCCAAGTCTGTTTTCTTATAGTTTAGAAAGTGTCTTAAAAATCAACATTCAGTAAAGCGATTGGTCTATGTTTTTGAGCATTGAGACAGGTCTTTTCCCCCATAGGAATGAGCGTGATAATTGCCTCAGCAGTAGTTCCATTCACAGTATCGTGCTCCAAAAAAGAATTATGCAGTCTAAGCAGTATTGGTGAAAGTATAGTTACAAACTGCTTATAAAATTCGGAGGTATCACTTCCCAGTGCCTTTGATTTTGGTAGCTCTAAAATGGCATTGTGGATTTCCTGCATTGAGATTGGCTCATCCAATTAGGTCTTAAGCTCATTGTGCAACTTTGGTAACTAAAAGGAATCAAAAAAAGTCTCAAGGTCTTTCTCAGTACAATGTTGGTAGAAATTAAATAATTATTTGTTCATTTCAGCTGGTTAAGTTAATACGGTACCAGTAGCATTCTTTATGGAGGGAATATGATTGTGTTGTCCTTTTCTTTATTGTTCTTGCCAGCAGTTTTCCAGCCTTGTCCCCCTCTTCATAGTATGTCAACCTTCAGTATGCTAATTCTGCTTAAATTGCTTTCATTTGCAATGTGTTGTATTGATGTTTAAATTGTAACAATTTTGCTGATTTACATTAGGGACATTCATAGTAGAATTACCTCATTCTAGCACTTTACTTTCCAACTATGTTTCTTTTTCAAGTCGTTTCCTCCTTTTCCAGACAGAATGGCGCTGCAGTGGATAGCTGCTGTTTTATTTTGGGGTGTTTTTTTTACATAATGTTTCCGCCATCGTATCCTATGACTGAAAAGAGCTTCTGGACATCAGAACAGTGATCAATAACCTCTATTTGGATGAAGATTTCTACTTCAAAGAGTCGGAGGCGCAGGACATACTGCTCACCCCGGACTAGGCCCTAATCCCAGAGACTAGGAAAAGAAAAAGGCGGCGTAAAATGAAGAACGCAGCTAGCTGTGAGGACTAATGTGAATTGCAGGACACATTGATCATCGACACTTTGAACGCAACTTGCGGCCCCTGGTTCCTCCTGGGGCTACGCCTGTCTGAGGGTCGCTTTGCCATCAATCGGAACCCCCGGGTTTCCGTGGATGGGGCAGTCGCAGGCCGCCTCCGTGTGGCCTTCGTCCCCATAAGTGCAGACCAGGACTGCTCGGTGAGAGGGTGAGTGGGGGCCTCGGCTCTCGCTCCCCTCCCCCGTGCGCTCTTCCTTTCCCTTCCCGCCTCGGCGGGAGGCACCCACGTTCCCCGCATGGTTGGGCGTGGCTGCCGGTGGACTCTGTCTCTCCGTGCTGCCCGTGCTACGCATGCGGTTCGGTTCTCGGGGTAGCGCTCGGGGTTAGGTTTGGGCCGCGGAGCTCTGACCGCCGACCTGAACCGAATTGAGAAGATGAGCCCGGGCGCCCGGCCACACTCCATTCACTTTGACTACGACCTCAGACCTGACAAACTACGTCGGCGAGAACATAAACCACCTCCACCCTCCCTTTTATTGGTGACGTACAATCACTGGAGAACAAACTGGACGAGCTCCGTTCGAGACTATCCTATCAATGGGACCTGAAGAACTGTAATATCCTATGTTCCTCAGAGTTGTGGCTGAACAAGGACATGGATAATATATCTAGCTGGTTTTTCTACGCATCGGTAGGACAGAATGGTAGCGTCGGGTAAGCTCAAGGAGGAAGGTGTGTGTCTCTGTCAGCAACAGCTGGTGCGCAATCTCTAATATAAGTCTCAAGGTTCTGCTCGCCTGGGTTAGAATGCTTCATGATAAGCTGTAGACCACACTATTTACCAAGAGAGATATCTATATATATCATAGCTGTCTATTTGCCACCACAAACCGATGATGGCACTAAGACCTGACTCACAAAGCTGTATAAGGCCACATGCAAACAAGGTCATGCTCATCCATAGGCGGTGCTCCTAGTGGCCGGTGATTTTAATGCAGGAAAACTGAACTCCGTCTCACCTCATTTCTACCAGCATGTCACCTGTGCAACTAGAGACGAAAAATTGGACCACAACTCTATGTCCTCCTGATTCCTGCTTAAAAGCAAAAACTCAAACAGGAAGTACCAGTGACACGCACAATATGGTGCAATGCTAAGCTACACGACTGTTTCGCTAGCACAGACTGGAATATGTTTCGGGATTCATCTGATGGCATTGATGAGTTTACCACATCAGTCACTGGCTTCATTAATAAGTGCATCAACAACGTCGTCCCTACAGTGACCGTAAGTACATATCCCAACCAAAAGCCGTAGATTACAGGCAACATCCGCACTGAGCTAAAGGCTAGAGCTGCCACTTTCATGGAGCGGGACACTAATCCGAACGCTTATAAGAAATCCCGCTGCGCCTTCCGACAAACCATCAAACAGGCAAAACGTCAATACAGGACTAAGTGGCAGGTCTTGCAAAGGGAAATCCTGCCGCGAGCTGCCTAAACTCTGATTTACCACCCCAAAATATACCTGCACAACATCTATTTGTGCCTCTACCGGATGGAAACTAGAAGTGTAATGGCTGCGTTCAATGCAATGGCACTTACAAATGTAGATCCTTCAATCACCCCCAAACAGGGAAACAGATCCCAATCAAAGGTGTTATCACGTGCTCCACTAAGGCAGTTATTTATCTTATAACTTGTCCTTGTGGTAAAAATGTGTGGGTAATGTGGGTAAAACAAAGCGCGAATTAAAAGTACGAATCTCTGAGCATCGTTGCACCATTCGGTGCAAAAACGACATAACCAGTCGCGGCCCACCTTTTGGAAGCGAACCACTCGATTTTGTCCCTACGTTATATCGGCATCGAACATGTCACCCTCCCTAGGAGAGGGGGTGACCTTGACAATTTATTGTTAAAATGAGAGGCTGCCTGGATCTTTCATTTAAAAACCCTTGCTCCCTTCGGTCTCAACATAGACTTTGATCTGAAGCCATTCTTGTGAATATTGTGATTTTGCTATTCATTGTAAATGTTTGTAGGCCTATCACACTCTCCGTAGCCAATGTGAGTAAGACCTGTAAATAGGTTTAACATTCACAAGGCCACAGGGCCAGACAGATTACCAGGACGTGTACTCAGAGCATGCGTTGACCAGCTGGCAAGTGTCTTCACTGACATTTTCAACCTCTCCCTGACCCAGTCTGTAATACCTACATATTTCAAGCAGACCACCATAGTCCCTGTGCCCAAGAACGCCAAAGTAACCTGTCTAAATGACTATCGCCCTGTAACACTCACATCTGTAGCCATGAAATGCTTTGAAAGGCTCATCATGGGTCACATCAACATCATCATCCCAGACACCCTGGACCCACCTAATTCGCATACCGCCCCAACATATCCACAGATGATGCAATCTCTATTGCGCTACATTCTGCCCTTTCCCAGCGTCAGCAAGACAAAGAAACTGATCGTGGACTACAGGAAACGGAGAGCCAAGCACGCCCCCATTCACATCGACAGGACTGTAGTGCAGCGGATCGAGAGCTTCAAGTTCCTCAGTGTCCACATCACCAAGGATCTAACGTGTTCCACACACACCAACACAGTCGTGAAGAGGGCACAACAACGCCTCTTCCTCCTCAGATCCTCAAAAATGTATACAGCTGCACCATTGAGAGCATCTTGACTGGCTGCATCACCACTTGGTATGGCCACTACTTGGCATCCAACCGCAAGGCGCTACACATCACTGGGGCCGAGCTCCCTGCCATCCTGGACCTCTATACCAGGCAGTCTCAGTGGAAGGCCCTAAAAAGTGTCAAAGACTCCAGCCACAGACTGTTCTCTCTGCTATCGCACGGCAAGCGGTGCAGATGCACCAAGTCTAGAACCAACAGGACTCTGAACATCTTCTACTCCCAAGCCATAAGACTCCTAAATAGTTAACCAAATAGCTACTCGGACTATCTGTATTGACCTTTTTGCACTCATCACATACGCTGCTGCTAGCTTTTATTGTCTGTCCTGTTGCCTAGTGACTTTATTCCTAGTTATATGTACATATCTACCTCAATTAACTTGTATCCCTGCACGCCGACTCGGTACCTTGTGTACATAGCCAAGTTATTGTTAGCCATTGTGTATTTATTACGCGTTTGTAACGAAGATGCTAGGAGCTGATGGTGAGTTTAATAATTACAAAACAAGAGAATACTGCCTGATGACTGAGGTTGGTGAGGGCTATATGAACGGAGAGCAGGTGTACGGCCCCGAGGGCGAGGAGCGGGCCGGTACAGATGGCGGAGATGGAAATCCCGGATGATGTTGGGGTCCAGGATGTCCGCCACTGGGACCCAAGAGCGCTCCTCAGGACTGTACCCCTTTCAGTCCACCAAGTACTGGAGCCGACCCACACGATGTCAGGAGTCCAGGAGGGACCTAACATCATAGGCGGGGGTCCCCTTGATGTCCAGGGGAGGCGGAGGGGTGTTGCATGGGACGGCGTCAGCCAGGGGACCAGGAACCACCGGCCTGAAGAGGGAAACATGAAAGGAGGGTGAGATTCGGTAGTTGGTGGGGAGTTCTAAACGATAGGTTACCTCATTGACCCTCCGGGGGACCTTGAAGGGCCCCACAAACCGGGGGCTCAGCTTCCGCCAAGCAGGAGGTTCCTGGTGGAGAGCCAGACACGATCACCAGGATGACACACGGGAGCCTCACTGTGGTGGCAGTCCACCTGATCCTTCTGACGGTGGGCTGGCGCCTCACGTGTGCGGCATTTCACACCTCCTCTGTGAGCCAGAACCACTCATCAACTGCAAGGGCCTCGGTTTGGCTCGGAGTCCATGGAGCCGGCTGATATCCCAGGATGCACTGGTGTGGAGGAGTGATGAAGTGAGTTCTGGGCGTATTCCTCCCAGGGAAGGAACCGGGCCCACTCCCCCTGCCGGTCCTGGCAGTGACTCCTTAGGAACCTCCACAGCTCCTGGTTGGTCCTCTCCACCTGCCCATTAGACTGAGGCCGGTACCCGGATGTGAGGCTGACTCTGGCCCCCAGCTTCTCCATAAAGGCTTTCCAGACCCGTGACGTGAATTGGGGACCACGGTCATTAACAATGTCTTCCGGAAGGCCATAGTGCCAGAAGACATGCTGGAATAGTGCTTCAGTGACCTGGAGAGCGGTAGGGAGACCAGAGAGAAGGATAAAATGGCAGGATTTTGATAATCTGTCAACCAAAATAGTGGTAAAACCATCAGAAAGGGGGAGATCCATTACAAAGTATATGGACAGATGTGACCAAGGCCGCTGAGGCACAGAAAGGGAAGTAGTTTACCTGCTGGAGCATGCCGGGGAGATTTGGAATGAGTAAATACCGAACATGAGTTGACATAGTGGGCGATGTCCTGCGCCAAGGTGGGCCAACAGTATTTATCGGAGAGGGATTGGATGGGGCGGGTGATACCTGGGTGTCCAGTGGCGAGGGATGTGTGTGCCCAGGTCAACAGCCGAACTCTCACCCCCGTGGGGACGTAGATGCACTCTGGATGGCAGGTGGCAGGAGCGGGTTCTCTCTCCAAAGCCTGGCAGATGTCCACATCTATGTCCCAAAACACAGGGCCAATGATACTGGAGGACCACTTGATGGGCTGGAGGACACTCACAGGACCCACCACCGACGTGGAACCACAGGGTGTGGGAAAGCAGGTCCTCCAGCAACGTGGTCCCCAGTCTGTGATTCTCATCTTTGACCAGAAGATGGTGGGATTATGGAGTTGGAGCCACGGGAGGCTGAGGATGACTGTGTGAGGGTGCATGATGATGAAGGGAAGGTTGTCCTGGTGCTTGGGTTCCACAGTGAGGGTGAGTGGTGCTGTGACGTGACTAATTGTGCCGGATCCCAATGGTCGCATAACTAGGGCTTGGACAGGAAAAGGAGAGCGGGTATGAGGTCAAGTTCAGGGAGGAGGAAAGGGCCTGGTCGATAAAGTTCCCCACGGCAGTCCACTAGAGTTGTAGAGACAACACTTGAGGGACAGCCAGTGAAATGGGAACCAGAAAGAGTTTGGCGGAAAACGAAGATAATGGAATACTCACGCCTACCCTGAGGGACGGAAGGTCACGGGGCCGCCACTTTGCTCTAGTGGACCCCAGGTTAGGATGCACCGGACACCACTGAAGCTGATGCCCCTCCTGGCCGCAATAGGGACAGAGCCCCAGCGGTCTCCGGCGACGCGGAGAGGTGTGTGGCCCATACCTCCATTGGTGGAGAGCCGGCTCATTCCATCCGCTGGAGGCTGCCACAGTCCGAAAGGTGAGGGCGTACTCCGCAGTAGTCTGGGCACCCTGCTGGAGTTGGAGAAGTCGCTCACCTCCCTCTCTGCCCTCTGGAGGATGGTCGAAGACAGCCCTGAACCTCTCATAGGAACCCAGCTCCTCCTCTCCACTCTCGCAGATGGCTGTAGCCTACTCCAACACTCATCCGGTCTGCAGGAAAATGACTGTGGCAACCTTGGACTTCTCGTGGTGGGGGCTCCCATCTGATAGGTGAAATAGAGGGAGCACTGGAGTAGGAAGCCACGGCATTTCGATGGAGTGCCGTCATACTTCTCCGGAAGGGACAGTCGGGCATCGCTGACCTGGGCCGACGGCTGGGGGACTGGCTCACTGTGACGACCCGTGGTAGGAGGCCCTCCGTCAAAGGTATGGAGAACCTCGCAGGTGGTGTCGAGGCGGTGGAGAACGGAGAGGACCTCCTTCATGGTCCTACCCAGTAGAGCCAGCTGGTCGTGGTGTTGGTGTAGATGACCCTGTTCCTCGACCGTCTGGAAGATGGTGTAATCATCTGCTGCTTCCATAATTTCTGAGGCAGTATTCTGTAACGAAGACGTAAGGAGTCAGGTGCAGATGGTGAGTTTAATAATAACAACCATGGCGATTTACAAGAGAAGCGTCTGGACATGATAACAGAACCAATACTGCCTGATGACTTAGGTTGGTGAGGGCTATATGAAGGGAGAGTAATCAGGGTGGTGATGAAATCCAGGTGTGCTTAACGATGGGGAGCAGGTGTGCGCAATGATGGTTGCCAGGTGTGCACAATGTGGGTTGCCAGGACCGGTGGTTAGTAGACCGGCGATGTCGAGTGCCGGAAGGAGGGAGCAGGAGTAGGCTTGACAGCGTTATTACTTTTCTAAACACCAAACAACAGTGTACTCTGTGTTAGTAATGTGTGAGTGACCGACAGGCCGTGGTTTCCTTTGTGATAGAGATGGCTGGAGACCATTGAGATGATTAGATCACATCTCCTTTTTGATTTGTACAAATCAGATTTTATTTCCACATGAGTGCATGGCTGTATAGCTTCCTCCTACTGAAATATAGCTGGCAACACTGCAATGCTCCACTCTCCGCAAATCCAACATGTCACTTCTCTATCTAAATGTTATTAACATTATTTAGCAAAAATACTCAAATAAGGCTATGTTCACAGTGGGGAGGGCAGAGGGCACTCACTCACCCATTCAAACACTCTCATGCCAAATCAGTGAATTTTTCCATGCAATTGGACATTTCTTGAAATACTAACTTTGATTGACCCTTTGTATTTGTATTGGGCTGACCGGTCTGATTTCCCCTCATGCCGTGAGCTTGTCTAGTTTCTTGGAAAACGGGAGGTATTTCTAGGTAGGGGATGACCCATGCTGCTAGGATGGGATAATGGTGAGTGCATGGACTCTGAGTGAGGCAAGGCAAGAGAACGAGGGAATGGTCTGGTGGGGAGGAGGGGGGGGGGCTCAGGAGGGGGCTGGCTGTCAGCAGGTGATGGCTGATCGCTGTACATCACTTATGCTGAATTGTGTTTGTGGTGAGATTAATGGGAAACGGTAATCAAAATAACAGTCATGCATGCATGTAATGATAATTCACCCACTCAGACTCTACATCCTGAATTACAATGGTTGGCAGAAAGTGGGAAATGTTCACTTTTGAGGAATTCGGATCCCAGAGGGGAGTGGTTTCGGGGAGGTAGCTAGCAAAGTGAGAGTAGAGTCATGTTCCAGTGGTTGCACTTTTTGACTAACGTGAAAGTCCAGCATCGTATCGTTGCCTTGTGACCTGATCTGTATTTCATTGCCTGGATAGAAACGATTTGTTGATAATGATTAAGCTTTAGCGATAAAGCTAAAGGTAAAAGCTTAAATGAGCAGTAAGCTAATAACAATGAATAAAAAATAAGTAAAACAAACACTGCTTTTGTATATTTGTTCTATATTTCAGTAACAAGAAGCTCCGAACTCCTCCTAACTATTTCATCATGAATCTGGCAGTGAGTGACTTCCTCATGGCCATCACACAGTCTCCCATCTTCTTTGTCAACTGTCTCTACAAGGAATGGGTGTTTGGAGAAACAGGTACTTTTACCTTCATTCCATACATTTGGTAAAATACCTGCATCAGATCAGTTGTCATAATTGAAAGCTTCAGCTATTTTGGTATTTTGAGATGAATTTTGCTGCATATACTGAACCAAAAATACTCTTCAAAGTAATTCTGTGGAAATTCCATCTCTCTGAGATTACTCAGATTGTAAGATTTCTGTTTTTTGTCTCTGTGAAATGATTTCTGTTTTTTGTCTCTGTGAAATGATTTCTGTTCAGGCTGTAAGATGTACGCCTTCTGTGGGGCCTTATTTGGGATCACCTCCATGATCAACCTGCTGGCGATCTCCATTGACCGCTACATAGTCATCACCAAGCCCCTGAAGGCCTTGCACTGGACCTCTAAACGCCGCACCTCCGTTGTCATCGTCATAGTCTGGCTCTACTCGCTGGCCTGGAGCCTGGCGCCTCTCCTGGGCTGGAGTGAGTTCCCTCCACTAACACCATCCTTTTGGGTGCCATGTTTTGCTAGACAATGACACCAATGGAGTTGGCAAGAGCCCAAACAGATCTGGGACCAGGCTAGCAACCTTTTATCTTATCTTTCAAACTCTCTCACTCTGCTATCACTCTTCCTCTTCTCTCTACAGGTGTACTGAAACAATCATTTCCTCTCGCTCTCGTTCTTACACACTTGGTCCCTAACCGACCCCAACCTCAACCCTAACCCAATGTCCCTATCCAGGTTCCTATATCCCGGAGGGCCTGATGACATCCTGTACGTGGGATTATGTGACCTCCACACCAGCCAATAGGAGCTACACTCTGATGCTATGCGTCTTTGTGTTCTTCATCCCTCTGGGCATCATCTCCTACTGCTACCTCTGCATGTTCCTGGCCATACGCACCGCCAGTAGGTGAGTTGGTACATTCACACAGCCATGCCTCTGTGTGCATACACACATAGACATATACTGTACTTATATACACACACACATGCATGCACACAAGCACGCATGCACACACACTCATATGCACACACACACAATCAAAACACAGATCCAGACGATGGGGCCCTCTGGTTGTCTATCTTCGTCTGACACCCCCCCATCCCCTCTCCGATGCCCACAGAGACATGGAGAAGCTGGGCAGTCAGGTAAGGAAGTCCACCCTGATCCAGCAGCAGTCCATCAAGACTGAGTGGAAGCTGGCCAAGATCGCCTTTGTAGTCATCATCGTGTATGTGATGTCCTGGTCTCCCTACGCCTGCGTCACCCTCATCGCCTGGGCTGGGTAACTATGGAGTTACATATGGATTTCAATGGGGTTCAGTTCCCATATTCATAAAGCGTCTCAGTAGTGCTGATCTAGGATTAGTTTTGCCTGTTTAGAAAATGATGAATAAGATTACAGGGACAGGGGGGATCTGATGAAAGATGGCGCCGTACTGTATGGCTGCCGTTTTGCAAGCTCTGACCCAACTTTACCTATTTTGTGATTCTGTCGTTTATTTTTACTTAATTTTCTCTAAATGTATCCGCTATCATTTCTTTCAGATTGGCAGTTACTTACCTCAATTCCGGCTTCAACTTCGACTCATTTTCCGTTGGCTCTTTCTGTAATTCCGACCCAATTTACGGGCTACCCAAGAGGAAACACAGACGTTACAGAGGCAAGAGAGGGGGGATCCTGGAGAGATTAAAGCGAAGGGAGAACCGGCCACCTCTTCCCCGCATTCTACTGGTCAATGTACAGTCCCTTAATAATAAGATGGATGACCTAGGATTGAAATATTCTCGGCTTTTCAGAAATATGGCTCTCGGACACCCCCCATGGCTATCCAACTCGATGGATTCTCCATTCACCGTGCAGACAGGACAGAGGAGTCGGGGAAATCGAGGGGGGGAGGGGTTTGCCTCTTCATCAACAACAACTGGTGTTCTGACTCGAGCACTGTGGAAGTGTAAACCCATTATTCAGCTGTCTTGGAATACCTGATGCTGACCCTTTTACCTCCCAAGGGAATTTTCAGCTGTTATCGTGACATTCCAGCTCAGGACAAGAAAAATAACAAGCTGGCACTTAACGAACTGTAGCAGGCTATAACCAAGCAGGAAAACGTACATCTAGAGGTGCCCAACTTCCATCAACACGTCTCCCTCACCACTAGGGGCGATAAAGTCCTAGACCACTAACATTCTAGCCACAAGCAAGCATACAAGGCCCTCCCTCATCCATTCGACAAATGACTCCTGCTTCCTGTTTACAAGCAGAAGCTCAAACAGAAATGACCCGTGACTCGCTCCATTGAGAAACGGTCTCCAGAATCATTGATTATGCTACAGGACAGCTTTGCTAGCACTGATTGGAATATATTTTGGGACGCCACTGATTGGAATATATTTTGGGACTCCGCCGATAACATTGATGAGCTAACCACCTCCGTCACCAGCTTCATTAGGAAATGCATCAGCGACGTTGTCCCCATAGTTAAGGTTTGCTGCTTCCCCAATCAAAAGCCCTGGGTTAACACTGAGATTGGCACTAAACTAAAGGATAGGGCTACCACACACAGGGTTATCGCAGACAACCCTGAGGCTATGGCTGAGGATAGGAACAAGTACAAGAAGTCCCGCTATGACCTCCGCAGAGTCATCAAACCAGCAAAATGACAATATAGGAATAAGGTAGAATCATATTATACAGGCTCCGATGCCCGCTGCATGTGGCAGGGGCTACGGTCCATTACGGATTACAAAGGAAGACCCAGCCGTGATCTGCCCAATGATGCCACTCTACCAGACGAACTCAATGCATTTTATGCACGCTTTGACAATAACATCGTATCGGGTGTGCGGGCCACCACCAACCAGAAGATTGGGTGATCTCACTCTCCGAGGCCGACGTGAGTAAAGTCTATTCAGGTCAATACCCGTAAGGCTGCGGGGCCCGATGGTATTCCAGGGTGCATTCTCAGAGCATGTACAGAACAGCTGGCAGGTATATTCACAGTAATTTTCAACCTCTCCTTGTCCCAGTCTGTAATCCCCACGTTTTACGATGACCACCATCATTTCTGTTCTCAAGAACTCAAAGGCTTCATGCCACAATGACTACTGCCCTGTAGCACTCACATCTGTAATCATGAAGTGCTTTGAGTGGCTGGGTATAGCACACATCAACTCCGACACCCTAGACACACTTCAATTTGCATACCTCCCCAACAGATCCATAGACAACTAAATCTCAATTGCATTCCACACTGCCCTCACCCACCTAGATAAGAGGAATACTGTACATATGTGAGAATGCTGTTCATTAACTACAGCTCAGAGTTCAACACCACTGTCCTCTCCAAACTCGTCACCAAGCATAGGACCCTGGGACTGAACACTTCCCTCTGCAACTGGATCCTGGACTTCCTGGCGGGACGACCCCAGGTGGTGAGGGTAGGCAACATCATCTCCGTCACGCTGACCCTCAACACGGGGGCCCCACAGGGGTGTGTGCTTAGTCCCCTCCTGTACTCCCTGTTCACCCACGACTGTGTGGCCACGCACGATTCGAACACCATCATAAAGCTTGCTGACGACACGTTGGCAGTAGGCCTGATCCCCGGCGACGATGAGACAGCCTACAGGGAGGTCAGTGACCTGAAAGTGTGGACCCGGAACAACAACCTCTTCCTCAACCGTCAGTAAGACCAAGGAGCTGATCGTGGACTGCAGGAAAGGGGGGGGGGGGGGGGAAAGCACGCCCCCATCCACATCGATGAGGCTGCAGTGGAGTGGATCGAGAGCGTGAAGTTCCTCTGTGTCCAAATCACTAAGAAGTTAAAATGGTCCACACATGTGCACAGTCGTGAAGAAGGCGCGACAGGAGGTTGAAAAAGTTTGGCATGGGCCCTCAAATCCTCCAAAAGTTACAGTTGCACCATTAAGAGCATCTCCACTGGCTACATCACTGCTTGGTATGGCAATAGCACCGCCCTCGATCGCATGGCCCTACAGAGGGTGGTGTGGACAGCCCAAAATTGTTAAAGACTCCAACCACGCAAGCCATAGACTGTTCGCTCTGCTTCCACTTGGCAAGCAGTATCAGTGCATCAAGTCTGACACCAACAGGCTCCCTGAACAACAGCTTCTATCCCCATGCCATAAGACGGCTAAATAGCTAATTAAATAGCTAACAAAATATCAGAGTTGTCCTTTGTATTTAATTCTTATCTATGCACACTCACAGGGCCCTACACATAACGTACATTGATACTCCAACCCACATACACACACTCCATCATTTGCTCACACACACAGAATTTGCACATACATTTATACTGACTCTACACACACCCACTCACATACACGCTGCTGCTACACTGTTTATCATATATCCTGATGCCTAGTCACCTTACCCCTATACATACAGTTGAAGTCGGAAGTTTACATACACTTAGGTTGGAGTCATTAAAACTCGTTTTTCAATCACTCCACAAATTTCTTGTTAACAAACTATAGTTTTGGCATGTCGGTTAGGACATCTACTTTGTGCATGACACAAGTAATTTTTCCAACAATTGTTTACAAACAGATTATTTCACTTATAATTCACTGTATCACAATTCCAGTGGGTCAGAAGTTTACATACACTAAGTTGACTGTGCCTTTAAACAGCTTGGAATATTCCAGAAAATGATGTCATGGCTTTAGAAGCTTCTGGTAGGCTAATTGACATCATTTCAGTCAATTGGAGGTGTACATGTGGATGTATTTCAAGGCCTACCTTCAAACTCAGTGCCTCTTTGCTTGACATCATGGGAAAATCAAAATAAATCAGCCAAGACCTCAGAAAAAAAATTGTAGACCTCCACAAGTCTGGTTCATCCTTGGGAGCAATTTCCAAATGCCTGAAGGTACCACGTTCATCTGTACAAACAATAGTACCCAAGTATAAACACAATGGGACCACGCAGCCATCATACCGCTCAGGAAGGAGACACGTTCTGTCTCCTAGAGATTAACATACTTTGGTGCGAAAAGTGCAAATCAATCCCAGAACAGCAAAGGACCTTGTGAAGATGCTAAAGGAAACAGGTACAAAAGTATCTATATCCACAGTAAAAAGAGTCCTATATCAACATAACCTGAAAGGCCGCTCAGCAAGGAAGAAGCCACTGCTACAAAACCGCCATAAAAAAGCCAGACTATGGTTTGCAACTGCACATGGGGACAAAGATCGTACTTCTTGGAGAAATGTCCTCTGGTCTGATAAAACAAAAATAGAAATGTTTGGCCATAATGACCATCGTTATGTTTGGAGGAAAAAGGGGAACGCTTGCAAGCCAAAGAACACCATCCCAACCATGAAGCACGGGGGTGGCAGCATCATGCTGTGGGGGTGCTTTGCTGCAGGAGGGACTGGTGCACTTCACAAAATAGATGGCATTATGTGGAAGGAAAATTATGTGGATATATTGAAGCAACATCTCAAGACATCAGTCAGGAAGATAAAGCTTGGTCGCAAATGGGTCTTCCAAATGGACAATGACCCCAAGCATACTTCCAAAGTTGTGGCAAAATGGCTTAAGGATAACAAAGTCAAAGTATTGGAGTGGCCATCACAAAGCCCTGACCTCAACCCTATAGAAAATGTGTGTGCAGAACTGAAAAAGCGTGTGCGAGCAAGGAGGCCGACAAACCTGACTCAGTTACACCAGCTCTGTCAGGAGGAATGGGCCAAAATTCACCCAACTTTTTGTGGGAAGCTTGTGGAAGGCTACCCGAAACGTTTGACCCAAGTTAAACAATTTAAAGGCAATGCTACCAAATACTAATTGAGTGTATGTAAACTTCTGACCCACTGGGACTGTGATGAAATAAATAAAAGCTGAAATAAATCATTCTCTCTACTATTATTCTGACATTTCACATTCTTAAAATAAAGTGGTGATCCTAACTGACCTAAAACAGGGAATTTTTACTAGGATTAAATGTCAGGAATTGTGAAAAACTGAGTTTAAATGTATTTGGCTAAGGTGTATGTAAACTTCCGACTTCAACTGTATTTACCTCTATCGATCCAGTATCCCTGCACATTGTAAATATGGTATTGGAACTGACCCTGTATAATAGTATGCTTACTTTATCGTGTTCTTCTTATATCTCGTGGGTTTTTGTTCTACCTTGTTATTTTTAGTATTACATTGTTATTTAATACTGCATTGTTGGGGTTAGAGCTTGCGAAGAAAGGCATTTTACTGTACTTGTTCATGTGTACATTAAAACTTGAAACTTGATCCTAGATCAACTTCTAATCTGAGATGCTATATGAATACAGACCCTGATCTAGTTGTTGAGATGCTTAAGCAATGGTTATAGTTAGAGGGCATGTGATCTGGATATTATGAAGGATCAGGAGTCATGAATAGTTATTTTTTTCTGACTGTCTTGATTCAGATATGAAGTTGAGGATTTTACTGTAGTTACTGCAGATCTTTGGTTAATGCAGAAAAATCTGGGATACATTATTTCCGAATCCCACTCCAAATTATTTTAAAGTAAGGCTGGGATTGGTTCGGAATGGCAGGCACCTATGGGTTGAAGAGGTGAGAGTCTGAGACAGACTGTTTTGAGAGTTTTGAAACGCTATCAGGGTCAGGGACAGTTTAAACAGATGTTTTTTTGAGTTTTGTATGGGGAACGTACTGTACGTACTGCAGTGAGAGTAGAGGTGAAGAGAGTGGATGTGAAGTGATGTGAGTGCAGTCTGTCGGAGAGGAGGGATAATCAAGCATGTGATTCCTCCTGCTCACTCCACAACACCTTTGGGTCACTGCCAGGCCATACAAACAGGTTGCACAGGAGCCAACTAGGCAGGCAGTACAAACAGACACCCACTGACTGACCAAGGCACAGACAGGCATGGGCTGACTCATTACTGACCATCCACTGACATTCTGTACAAACACAGAGTTCAGACTCCAATCTTATTTTTTAGAGGGTGGAAGCAGAGGAGAATAACTTACTGCCATATGTCAGTAAAACCTGAGGAGGTCAGATTACTTTACCTATGAGGCTTGTAGTGTCCTATTCATGATACCTCTCCTTTCAGTTATGGAAGTACCCTCAGTCCCTACTCCAAGGCCGTCCCTGCTGTCATAGCCAAAGCCTCAGCCATCTATAACCCCTTCATCTATGCTATCATCCACTCCAAATACAGGTGAGTATCGTCATCTTAATGTGTCCCTCCCCTAGGGCATAACTCAAAACACCATTTTATGTACTGTCCTAACCTTTCATAACCTAAGATTGTTTTGGCAAGTTGCACTAAGGATCCTTTGGTGTGACTGGGCTTGGCCGTCCAGACTGGACTCCTGCAGTGCATTCGGAAAGTATTCAGACCCCTTGACTTTTTCCACATTTTGTTATGTTACAGCCTTATTCTAAAATTGATTAAATAGTTTTTTCCCCCTCATCAATCTACACACAATACCCCATAATGACAAAGCAAAAACAGGTTAACATTTACATAAGTATTTACACATTTACATAAGTATTCAGACACTTTACTCAGTACTTTGTTAAAGCACCTTTGGCAGTGATTACAGCCTTGAGTCTTCTTGGGTATGACGACACAAGCTTGGCACAGCTGTATTTGGAGAGTTTCTCCCATTCTTCTCTGCAGATCCTCTCAAGCTCTGTCAGGTTGGATGGGTAGCGTCGCTGCACAGCTATTATCAGGTCTCTCCAGAGATGTTTGATCGGGTTCAAGTTCGGGCTCAGCCTGGGCCACTCAAGGACATTCAGAGACTTGTCCTGAAGCCACTCCTGCGTTGTCTTGGCTGTGTGCTTAGGGTTGTTGTTCTGTTGGAAGGGGAACCATCGCCCCATTCTGAGGTCCTGAGCGCTCTGGAGCAGGTTTTCATCAAGGATCTCTCTGTACTTTGCTCCGTTCATCTTTCCCTCGATCCTGACTAGTCTCCCAGTCCCTGCCGCTGAAAAACATCCCCACAGCATGATGCTGCCACCACCATGCTTCATCGTAGGGATGGTGCCAGGTTTCCTCCAGACGTGACGCTTGGCATTCAGGCCAAAGAGTTCAATCTTGGTTTCATCAGACCAGAGAATCTTGTTTCTCATGGTCTGAGAGTCCTTTAGGTGCCTTTTGGCACACTCCAAGCGGGCTGTCATGTGCCTTTTACTGAGGAGTGGCTTCCGTCTGGCCACTGTACCATAAAGGCCTGATTGGTGTAGTGCTGCAGAGATGGTTGTCCTTCTGTAAGGTTCTCCCATCTCCACAGAGGAACTCTGGAGCTCTGTCAGAGTGACCATCAGGTTCTTGGTCACCTCACTGACCTAGGCCCTTCTCCCCCAATTGCTCAGTTTGGCCGGGCAGCCAGCTCTAGGAAGAGTCTTGGTGGTTCCAAACTTCTTCCACTTAAGAATGATGGAGGCCACTGTGTTCTTGCGGACCTTCAATGCTACAGAAATGTTTTGGTACCCTTCCCCAGATCTGTGCCTCGACACAGTCCTGTCTTGGAGCTCTACGGACAATTCCTTCGACCTCATGACTTGGTTTTCTTCTGACATGCACTGTCAACTGTGGGACCTTATATAGACAGGTGTGTGCCTTTCCAAATCATGTCCAATCAATTGAATTTACCACAGGTGGACTCCAATCAAGTTGTAGAAACCTGTTTTCGCTTTGTCATTATGGGGTATTGTGTGTAGATTGATGAGGATTTAAGGCTGTAACAAAATGTAGGAAAAGTCAAGGGGTCTGAATACTTTCCGAATGCACTGTATAACAACTGACTTGTTACAACTGACTTAGGTGATGACAATAGGGACGATTTGGTGTACTGTATGCTTGACATTGTATCCCTCCTTCCTCTTGCCTCTCTCCTCCCTTTACCCTCTCCTTTCCTTTCTTCTTTGTTGACTCTCCCATACAGAGACACTCTGGCAGAGAAGGTTCCCTGTCTGCACTGCCTGGCCCAGACCCCCAGGAAGGACTGTATCTCTGTGTCCAACAGTGAGTCCTCCTTCAGGGACTCCATGCTCAGCAGACAGTCCTCCACCTCCAAGACCAAGTTCCATAGAGTGTCCTCTATGTCCACCGGAGACACAGTGAGTTAGTGTGCTTTTGTTGGGTTGGGGTGGTAGGGGTAGAGGGGTTGGAGGGTAGGGATAGAGGGGTTGGAGGGTAGGGATAGATGGGTTGGAGGGTAGGGGCAGAGGGGTTGGAGGGTAGGGGCAGAGGGATGTAGGGTAGGGGTAGATCGTAAAGGGGTTGGAGGGTAGGCGTAGAAGGGTGGAGGGTAAGGGTAAGGGTAGAGGGGTTGGAGGGTAGGGGTAGAGAGGTAGAGGGATGGAGGGTAGGGGTAGGGGTAGATGATAGAGGGGTGGAGGGTAGGGGTAGAGGACTTTGAGGGTAGTTGTAGAGGAGTTGGAGGGCAGATGTAGAGGGGTTGGAGGGTAGGGGTAGAGGGGTGGATAGATGCTGCACAAGAATAGTTGTCTCATGTTGCCAGGCATACACAAAGGCTGGAGTCAAGGCTACAAGAACAGAAACGTTCAAACGCAACAATGTACTGCTTTCTTGTACTGCAATCCGTTATTTTGTATGTATGTTTCTGAGAAAAGTGATAAAATGTTGATCACAAAAAAGAAAAACACGGTAAAGCACAGTGCTCTAGAGCTAACTGGACTAAACCATCACCTGTGTGAGATCTTTTCACTATGTCACTATGTAAACAATATCACAAGACATATACCGTATAATGGAGCAGTATTAAGATGTAATCTCCTAAACTGTTTAAAGATGAGATCCGCGAAAGGTGCCACTGGCTGCCCCAGGCACATTTGTTGTTGCTTTTGTTTTGAGGAGATAGCATCCAGGTTTGTCTGCTGTTCTATCGCACATGCAATGATGTCTGAGGAAAAAAACAGTGCTCTTAGTTTGAAGTAACGTCTTCCTTGTTGTAATATAGCAAACGGACGTGGCAGTTTCACCACTATGGATTCCAGCATTAAGACGTGTCTCATGCATTGTTGGCATAACACACAATAACTTTACTTTGTGTATACATGCTGGGTTAGAGCTCAGCTGCTGAGTGAGGACAAAGACTAAAAACCCTTCTAGGTGCCAAGACAAACTCCCTGACACACCCCAGGGCTCTTGACTAACTGGCTAACACACACACAGGCATCCAGCAGCACGCCAGGAGCTCTGGGTCTGATGCTCTCCCAGTGGCCTGTGTGTGTTTAATGCTGTGGATCCATAGGGAGAGGTCTGTAGGGGAAACGGGTGTCCCTCCCTTCAGAGCTGTGTTTCCAGTGGTCCACTGGTCCACTGGTCTGGGGAGGGTGCCATGGGCAGGTTCAGCACTACTGTACCTGCCGGTTCCACTTTAGACCGACTGGAAGTGCTAAGTCTGCACAATCACAACTGATCCGCAGGAGGTCTATATCCTGGACCTCCTACATATGGACCTACTGGACCTCCTACAGTTCTGTCCAAACACAAAGGATTTCCCCCCCAAAAAACGTTTACATTTTAGAGTTTTCAGAGTTATATAGGCATACTTTCTTGAAACTGAATTTACAGTACATACAGTATACTGAGCAGTGGCTGACCTGGTTGACCTGGCTGACTTGGACCTGGCTGACTTGGTCCTGGCTGACTTGGACCTAGCTGACTTGGCTGACTTGGACTTGGACCTGGCTGACTTGGACCTGGCTAGCCTGGCTGACTTGGCTGACCTGGCTGACTTGGACCCGTGTTGTGTGTAACCTCCACAGCAGATGTGGAGTGATGTCGAGCTGGACCACATGGACCAGCAGGGCCAATCTCTGAGAATCAGCCACTCCTCTGGAGCTCTGAGGGTGAAGGAGTGCAGACAGTCAGCCCAGCAGCAGGCCAAGATAAGGAACAGCAACAGCCAGGAAAAGGTAAGGTAGGAGTTCCAGCCAGCCAACTGTCACTGGGGCGCTGTAATGCTTTTCTGAACATGAAATTAATCTGTCAGGCTGACAGCATAATACAAAATAAAAAATAACAGCTGGTACCTGGTATACTCAGGTTCAGAGATGCTTCTAAAAATGTAGAAAACACAATTATTTATTTATTTTTATGCAATTTGCAATCATTTGCAATGGAACAGAGGCATAGACAGGAGTTATTCAACATATTCTATAGTTGAGAAGAAAACATCCAAATATATGCTCATAAAAAATTATGAGGATGGTAAAAATGTAATTCACACCCCATTTATTTTGGTGCTTTCATAGTGTGAGAGGGGCTCACTGAGCAGCTGTGACCACGACCTGGTGTCTGAATCTGTCAACATGGCCACCATGTCCCTCCTTATGACCAGGGAGGAGGGTGGAGAGGGGTGGCAGGAGGAGGACGAGAGGAAGACCCAGGAGATAGCCCCCCATTCAGCCCTTGAGGTGGAGGAGGCCCCCCCACCCCCAGCCTCACCCCCCAGGACCCCCAGGACCCTGAACAACAACAAACACAGAGACTCTGAGGTTTCCCAGATCATCATCAGCCCCTTGTCAGAGACAACGGGGGACTATAAGGTGGAGAAGCATGGAGCACCAACCCGTGAGGAGAACCTGCTATTGGGCCTGCAGAGTTTAAACTGCTCCACTGAACTGCTGGAATCGGTGGAGAAATTCCTCTCCTGAAACACCCCTGGGGAGTCAGTCTGAAGGTTTTGTGGTGTATGCATGATGTGTGGATGTGGATGTGTTACTGTCATATTACTGTACAATATAGACAATAGAGAGCAAGTGAGGATTGTTATGGTCCACGGAGGTTATACGTACACTGTAACAGAAAACTGTAAATTATACGCACATATTGGGTATTATCAACAGTAAAATGATCTGAAACTGTTTTCTGCAGCATACTGTAAATTATGGTGCATTGTGGGAAAATGTTGTGGGCGGGGAAATAATTGCTGTATTTTGAATGGTACTGTAATTCCACCCCACAGAATACAGTACCGTACAGCATCTTTGGAGCGCTAAAAACCTTTTGACCACTAGTGGGTGCATGTCATTGTTGTTTCTGTCTCATTAACATACAGCAGGGTTCTTCAATTCCGGTCCTGGAGGGCCGAAACACTTCTGTTTTTTATTTCTACCTGGTAGTTAATTGCGCTCACCTGGTGTCCCAGGTCTGAATTAGCCCCTGATTAGAAGGAGAGGATGAAAAACACAGGTGTTTCGGCCCTCCAGGACCGGAATTGAAGAACCCTGACATACAGTACCAGTCAAAAGTTTGGACACACCTACTCATTCCAGGGTTTTTCTTTATTTTTTACAATTTTCTACATTGTAGAATAATAGTGAAGACATCAAAACTATGAAATAACACATATGGAATCATGTAGTAACCAAAAAAGTGTTAAACAAATCAAACTATATTTTATATTTCAGATTCGTCAAAGTAGCCACCCTTTGCCTTGATGACAGCTGTGCACACTCTTGGCATTCTCTCAACCAGCTTCATGAGGTAGTCACCTGGAATGCACTTCAATTAACAGGTGTGCCTTGTTTAAAGTTAATTTGTGGAATGTATTTCCTTTGAGCCAATCAGTTGTGTTGTGACAAGGTAGGCGGGGTATACAGAAGATAGGCCTATTTGGTAAAAGACCAAGTCCATGTTACGGCAAGAACAGCTCAAATAAGCAAAGAGAAACGACAGTCCATCATTACTTTAAGAAATGAAGGACAGTCAATCTGGAAAATGTCAAGAACTTGTCGCAAAAACCATCAAGCGTTATGATGAAACTGGCTCTCATGAGGACCGCCACAGGAAAGGAAGACCCAGAGTTATCTCTGCAGAGTTACCAGCCTCAGAAAACGGCAATTAACTGCACCTCAGATTGTGAGTTATAGATCTGTCATTCTCATTGAAATCTTGTCTAAGAAGTGGTAGATCTGTGCTATGTATGTTATTTCTATGCTTCCCATTCTTAAGTTTTGTTTTTGCATCTTTTACTTTCAGTTTTGTACACCAGCTTCAAACAGCTGAAAATACAATCGTTTTGGTTATGGAAAATATATTTCACAGCAGTTTAGATGGTACAATGACTCTCTATACACTATACTTGCTTGTCATATAAACTGAAATTAGGCAAACTATTAGAATTTTTGCAACCAGGAAATGGCGTAGCGATTTCTGCATAGTGCATCTTTAAACCTTAAATTGTTGAGCATTTTGCCATGTCGTTTTGGTCTGTTTTTCCCTGTAGTCGCTGCCAGCTTGGAAGCCTTTGTTAAGGCCTCTAGAAGTGCAAATAATGTAAAACACCAAATATTCATTAATATACTGTCATGTGTAAACACTTTACCTAGCAACCAACCTGCTTGCACCAATCCCTTGTAATTACAGTAAAATACTGTGAAATACAAACCCCTCCCGTCAATGAATTTCATTCATTCATCCATTAATTCATTCCGATTACAGTAGCACCGACTTTTTTAACAGTATAATACAGTCCATTTTACAGTATTGTACTGTGTGTGATTACACAGTACTTGCTTTGATACCGTATTTATATTAAAGTAGGTGTACTGTAATATGAAATACAGAATTGTACTGCCTGTAAGCTACTGTCAAATTTAAAGTAACCCCTTTACAGTGTGTGTTAAATACAATCAGCTGTAATCACTACTGTTCTCGCAGTTGCAACTGTGTGTAGCCAGCCAATCATCTGGTCTTTGTGTATAGCCAATCAGCAACTAACTTTTTCACAACTTTCAGAGGGTGTGCGATTTACTGTATGATCTTGACACACTTCTATCCAAGTATATGTGTTTGTCTTATGTATTTTTTATTTAACTAGGCAAGTCAGTTAAGAACAAATTCTTATTTACAATGACGGCCTACACTGGCCAAACCCGGATGACGCTGGGCCAATTGTGCGCCGCCCTATGGGACTGGTTGTGATACAGCCTGGAATCGAACCAGGGACTGTAGTGACGCCTCAAGCACTGAGATGCAGTGCCTTAGACCGCTGCGCCACTCGGGAGCCCGTATGTATGATCTTATGACAAACAAATAATTGTGTCTCCTACAGCAGGCCACTGAGTAGGTTGCGCTTTACCTGCTACACAGCCTAAATCAGGGTTCTTCAATTCCGGTCCTGGAGGGCCGAAACACTTCTGTTTTTAATTTCTACCTGGTAGTTAATTGCACTCACCTGGTGTCCCAGGTCTGAATTAGCCCCTGATTAGAAGGAGAGGATGAAAACCAGAGGTGTTTCGGCCCTCCAGGACCGGAATTGAAGAACCCTGGCCTAAGTAGTAGCTACCATCATCACACTAGGACATACAGACAGACACTGTAACGACTGGGATGGACTTGCTTCTTGGTGCGCAACCCAAAGGTTTGAAGGTTCTTTCTGAATGTGCACATTCTAAAACCAACCAGCACATCAGTAGAGTTTCCCACTAGTAATTACTAGTTGGAGGGCTATTCCAGTGGATTTTTCCCAGTCATGTGGTAAATTCCCACTTGGTTACGAACACAGCATTATTCTGAGGCAGGGGGGTAATACAGGGCTTGCGTTTCAAGTGGCACCGTATTCCCGATATAATGCACTAGTTTTGACCATAGGGCTCTCTGCAAAAGTAGTGCACTATGTAGGG
This sequence comes from Coregonus lavaretus, assembly GCF_964263955.1. NCBI lineage: Eukaryota > Metazoa > Chordata > Actinopteri > Salmoniformes > Salmonidae > Coregonus > Coregonus lavaretus. The sequence continues at coordinate 42,614,337 of NC_139991.1, read as the reverse complement.
AATAGGGTTGCATTTGAGGCTGAACCAGGCTCCTTCATGTGAGGCCCTCCCCTCTCTAAAAGCTGGACATCAGAGGCCTTCTTTCGCGTTATTCTAAAGCATTTTTAATTCCGAAATGGAGATGCGGTGCCTTCGGAAAGTGTTCAGACCCCTTGACTTTTTCTACATTTTGTTGCGTTACAGCCTTATTCTAAAATTGATTAAATAAATAAAAATCCTCAGCAATCTGCACACAATACCCCATAATGACAAAGTGAAAACTGTTTTGGGAAATTTTTGCAAATGTATAAAAAAAATTAACCTAACAGTAACCTTATTTACATAAGTATTCAGACCCTTTCCTATGAGACTCGAAATTGAGCTCAGGTGCATCCTGTTTCCATTGAGCTTCCTTGAGATGTTTCAACAACTTGATTGGAGTCCACCTGTGGTAAATTCAATTGATTGGACAGGATTTGGAAAGGCACACACCTGTCTATATAAGTGCAATGGTGGAACAAGCTCCCTCACGACGCCAGGACAGCGGAGTCACTCACCACCTTCCGGAGACACTTGAAACCCCACCTCTTTAAGGAATACCTGGGATAGGATAAAGTAATCCTTCTACCCCCCCTTACCCCACCCCCCCCCCCAAAAAAAAAAAAAACATATTGTAAAGTGGTTATCCCACTGGCTATAAGGTGAATGCACCAATTTGTAAGTCGCTCTGGATAAGAGCGTCTGCTAAATTAGGTAAATGTAAATGTAAATGTAGAGGACCAACTAATTCACCAGAAATCAATAAGACAAAATATAAACTTGATTCAAACCAAATGATGCAGCCCAAAACAAATCATCTAGACTCAAGCACTGTTACTATACATATGGTACACTTTACTTAGGGTGAAATGTAATGGACTGTAGAACATTTTATAATTTATTTTGATATAACGTTTGGAATAAAATCTAATCATTATTGAAATCCAGGCTCTGTCGTAGCCGGCCGCGACCCGGAGACCCATGGGGCGGCACACAATTGGCCCAGCGTCGTCCAGGGTAGGGGAGGGAATGGCCGGCAGGGATGTAACTCAATTTGGTAGAGCATGGCGTTTGCAACGCCAGGGTTGTGGGTTCGATTCCCACGTGGGGCCAGAATGAAAAATAATAACAAGAAAAATAATGTATGCACTAACTGTAAGTCGCTCTGGATAAGAGCGTCTGCTAAATGACTAAAATTTAAATGTTTAGGGTGTATTTTGTGCGTGATTAGATTTTTTTTCAAACCGTCTACAACTGGGTTTGTAAGCCCCCTTGGACTGTGGAGAATGTCTTTATCATCTGTCACAAGTACTGTATGTTCTGTTGTACAGTGGGGGAAAAAAGTATTTAGTCAGCCACCAATTGTGCAAGTTCTCCCACTTAAAAAGATGAGAGAGGCCTGTAATTTTCATCATAGGTACACGTCAACTATGACAGACAAAATGAGAAAAGAAATCCAGAAAATCACATTGTAGGATTTTTAATGAATTTATTTGCAAATTATGGTGGAAAATAAGTATTTGGTCAATAACAAAAGTTTCTCAATACTTTGTTATATACCCTTTGTTGGCAAGGACACAGGTCAAACGTTTTCTGTAAGTCTTCACAAGGTTTTCACACACTGTTGCTGGTATTTTGGCCCATTCCTCCATGCAGATCTCCTCTAGAGCAGTGATGTTTTGGGGCTGTCGCTGGGCAACACGGACTTTCAACTCCCTCCAAATATTTGCTATGGGGTTGAGATCTGGAGACTGGCTAGGCCACTCCAGGACCTTGAAATGCTTCTTACGAAGCCACTCCTTCGTTGCCCGGGCGGTGTGTTTGGGATCATTGTCATGCTGAAAGACCCAGCCACGTTTCATCTTCAATGCCCTTGCTGATGGAAGGAGGTTTTCACTCAAAATCTCACGATACATGGCCCCATTCATTCTTTCCTTTACACGGATCAGTCGTCCTGGTCCCTTTGCAGAAAAACAGCCCCAAAGCATGATGTTTCCACCCCCGTGCTTCACAGTAGGTATGGTGTTCTTTGGATGCAACTCAGCATTCTTTGTCCTCCAAACACGACGAGTTGAGTTTTTACCAAAAAGTTATATTTTGGTTTCATCTGACCATATGATATTCTCCCAATCCTCTTCTGGATCATCCAAATGCACTCTAGCAAACTTCAGACGGGCCTGGACATGTACTGGCTTAAGCAGGGGGACACGTCTGGCACTGCAGGATTTGAGTCCCTGGCGGCGTAGTGTGTTACTGATGGTAGGCTTTGTTACTTTGGTCCCAGCTTTCTGCAGGTCATTCACTAGGTCCCCCCGTGTGGTTCTGGGATTTTTGCTCACCGTTCTTGTGATCATTTTGACCCCACGGGGTGAGATCTTGCGTGGAGCCCCAGATCGAGGGAGATTATCAGTGGTCTTGTATGTCTTCCATTTCCTAATAATTGCTCCCACAGTTGATTTCTTCAAACCAAGCTGCTTACCTATTGCAGATTCATTCTTCCCAGCCTGGTGCAGGTCTACAATTTTGTTTCTGGTGTCCTTTGACAGCTCTTTGGTCTTGGCCATAGTGGAGTTTGGAGTGTGACAGTTTGAGGTTGTGGACAGGTGTCTTTTATACTGATAACAAGTTCAAACAGCTGCCATTAATACAGGTAACGAGTGGAGGACAGAGGAGCCTCTTAAAGAAGAAGTTACAGGTCTGTGAGAGCCAGAAATCTTGCTTGTTTGTAGGTGACCAAATACTTATTTTCCACCATAATTTGCAAATAAAATCATTAAAAATCCTACAATGTGATTTTCAGAATTTTTTTTCTCAATTTGTCTGTCATAGTTGACGTATACCTATGATGAAAATTACAGGCCTCTCTCATAATTTTAAGTGGGAGAACTTGCACAATTGGTGGCTGACTAAATACTTTTTTTTCCCACTGTATGTGCACATCATCTTGTATTTCCTGTAGGTACCAGAGTCCAATTAAATGACAGGTTTATACTACATGAGGGGGCACAAAGTACATGATGATGGCTGGGGGCAGGTTCCAAGTTGGAGAATTTTGCATTTTTCAAACACCTGAAACAGATTTTTCCTGCAATCTAGAGCCATAATCACTATGCTTAAGTCTATGTAAAAAAATATATGTTTATTTTTCTGCATATCTAAGCATACCTCTTGAGCTATCTGTATCCTCCTGACTGGTGGTTATTTTTTTATTAAAGAAACTAAATATGCTTCTCTGCTAAAATATGGGTAAAAGATTGCTTGTTTTTCTAAAGTCTACCAACCTTGCCAACAGTTTGGTGGAGGAGGAATAATGGTCTGGGGCTGTGTTTCATGGTTCGGGCTAGGCCCCTTAGTTCCAGTGAAGGGATATCTTAACTACAGCATACAATTACATTCTAGACGATTCTGTGCTTCCAACTTTGTAGCAACATTTTTGGGAAAGCCCTTTCCTGTTTTAGCATGACAGTGCTCCCGTGCACAAAGCAAGGTCCATACAGAAATGGTCTGTCGAGATTGGTGTGGAACAACTTGACTGGCCTGCACAGAGCCCTGACCTCAACCCCATAGAACACCTTTGTGATGAATTAGAACGCAGACTGCGAGCCAGGCCTAATCATCCAACATCAGTGCCCGACCTCACTAACTTCCCAGAAGATTGGAGGCTGCAAAAGGGGGGACCAACTCCATATTTATGCCCATGATTTTGGAACGAGATCTTCGACGAGCAGGTGTCCACATACTTTTAGTAATGTAGTGTATCTGGGCTAGACTTCATAAAACTGCTATGTGGCTACTACAGAGAAACAACAGCAATTTTTTTATTTTTTATAAAACAGGACAAATCTGAGGTGGCACGTGCCCCTGTACCCCCTATGGGCATGGTGCTTCTGCTATATTGGCTTTGAGAAGAGGGGTGGGGGTTTCTATACCAAACCCTGAATAACCCTGATCGAACCTTAAATTAATATTTTGGAAGGGAACTCAAGTGATATTTGTTTGGGTATCTTTACCTATAGGACATGTTCAATTTTAGATGAGGCAATACTTTTACTGCATAAACACAAATTGCACCCATGTCTGCTTCCTTGAAATTCTTTCAAGTATATGGTACACAAGACGTACCGATTTGAGGCATGACACAACAAGGCACCTATGGTAGATATAACTGCTTTGCCTTTTCTTATCTAAATTCTCTGAACATCTTTTAACTTCTTGCTCCAGAATTTCCTGAGTACTTTACAGCTTATACAGTTATGTAATTACACCATACATTATATGAGAGCTTCCCATCATGTTAGACTTGTGCAGATCAATGGTTCCAACTTAGGCACAGAGGCAGCTGAATGAGAAGCTCTACCTTGTCATTCAGCAGAATGCAAGAATGCAAGAACCCCTCTGTGTCAGAAACGACGTGTATGTGGTGAGTGAAGTCAAGCGCAGGACACAGAGATACTAGCAGACGTACTTTACTAATAGTAAAGAACAAACAAAACCTCCGAACCGGGAGGAAAAACACAACACACGTAATACGACAAAAGCGATGCCGATACCGCCTAGACACAAACAATAACACACAAATACCAAACGTGAGACATGGGTAAATATAGGATCTACAATCAAACATAATAGACAACAGGTGTAACCACTCAAGACAGAACAAGACAAACACCGAAACATCGATCGGCAGTAGCTAGTACTCCGGGGACGACGAACGCCGAAGCCTGCCCGAGCAAGGAGGAGGAGCAGCCTCGGCAGAATCCGTGACAGCACCCCCCCTTGACGCGCAGCTCCAGCCGTGCGCCGACCCCGGCCTCGGGGACGGCCAGGAGGACGCGGAGCAGGGTGAGTCGGATGACTCCGGTGGAACTCCGTCAGGAGAGAGGGATCTAGGATGTCCCTCCTAGGGACCCAGCACCGTTCCTCCGTACCGTACCCCTTCCACTCCACGAGATACTGCAGACCCCCCATCTGACGTCTCGAATCCATGATGGAACGGACTGAGTACGCCGGAGCCCCTTCGATGTCTAGTGGGGGCGGAGGAGCCTCTCGTATCTCATTCTCCTGGAGTGGACCAGCTACCACCGGCCTGAGGAGAGACACATGGAACGAGGGGTTAATGCGGTAATTTATGGGCAGTTGTAACCTATAACATACCTCGTTCAATCTCCTCAGGACTTTAAATGGCCCCACAAACCGCCGACCCAGCTTCCGGCAGGGCAGGCAAAGGGGCAGGTTTCGAGTCGAGAGCCAGACCCGATCTCCAGGTGCATAAACGGGACCCTCACTGCGGTGGAGATCGGCGCTCGCCTTATGCCTACTGATAGCCCGCTGCAGATGGACATGCGCAGCGTTCCATGTCTCCTCCGAGCACCGAAACCACTCATCCACCGCAGGAGCCTCGATCTGGCTCTGATGCCAGGGTGCCAGAACCAGCTGATACCCCAACACACTGAAAAGGAGTAAGATTAGTGGAGGAGTGGCGAAGTGAGTTTTGGGCTACCTCTGCCCAGGGGATATACCCCGACCACTCCTCCTGCCGGTCCTGGCAATAGGACCTCAGAAACCTACCCACATCCTGGTTTACTCTCTCCACCTGCCCATTACTCTCAGGGTGAAAACCTGAGGTAAGGCTAATCGAGACCCCCAAATGTTCCATAAACGCCCTCCAGACTCTAGAGGTGAACTGGGGACCCTGAACAGACACTATATCCTCAGGCACCCCGTAGTGCCGGAAGACGTGGGTAAACAAGGCGTCGGCCGTTTGTAGGGCTGTAGGGAGACCTGGCATGGGAATGAGACGACAGGCCTTAGAAAACCGATCAACAACGACCAAGATCGTGGTATTCCCCTGGGAGGGGGGAAGTTCCGTGACAAAGTCCACCGATAGGTGAGACCACGGCCGTTGTGGAACGGGTAGAGGTTGTAACTTCCCTCTGGGCAGGTGTCTAGGCGCCTTACACTGAGCGCACACCGAACAGGAAGAAACGTAAACCCTCACATCCTTAGCCAAGGTGGGCCACCAGTACTTCCTGCTAAGGCAGTGCACCGTTCGACCAATACCCGGATGACCAGAGGAGGGTGACGTGTGAGCCCAATATATCAGTCGATCTCGGATCTCGAGCGGCACGTACTTCCGCCCCTCTGGACACTCAGGATGAGTAGGGTCTGTACGTAACGCCTGCTCGATCTCCACATCGACCTCCCACACCACCGGTGCCACTAGACAAGACTCCGGAAGTATGGGAGTGGGCTCAATGGACCTCTCCTCTGTGTCATATCGCCGGGACAGGGCGTCTGCCTTCACGTTCTGTGACCCTGGTATATACGTGAGCTTAAATACAAACCGGGCAAGAAACATGGCCCACCTAGCCTGACGAGGGTTCAGTCTCCTCGCTGCCCGGATGTACTCCAGGTTACGATGGTCAGTCAGAATGAGGAAAGGGTGTTTAACCCCCTCAAGCCAATGCCTCCACACCTTCAGGGCTTGAACCACCGCTAGCAGCTCCCTGTCCCCCACGTCATAATTACGTTCCGCCGGACTGAGCTTCTTAGAATAAAAGGCACAGGGACGGAGTTTAGGAGGCGTGCCCGAGCTGAGACAGTACAGCACCAATCCCCGCCTCGGACGCATCCACCTCAACTTGGAACGCCAAAGAGGGGTCCGGATGTGCCAGCACCGGAACCGAGGTGAACAGGTCCTTCAGATGTCTAAACACCCTGTCCGCCTCAGCCGACCACTGCAAACACACCGAGCCCCCCTTTAGCAGGGAGGTGATGGGAGCTGCTACCTGTCCAAAACCCCGGATAAACCTCAGATAGTAATTGGCAAAACCCAAAAACCGCTGCACCTCCTTAACCGTGGTGGGAGTCTGCCAATTACGCACGGCTGAAACGCGGTCAATCTCCATCTCCACCCCTGACGCGGACAACCGATGTCCCAGGAAGGAGATGGACTCCTGGAAAAACAGGCATTTCTCTGCCTTCACATACAAGTCATGCTCCAACAGCCTACCCAACACCCGACGCACCAGGGACACATGCTCGGCTCGTGTAGCGGATTATATTAGAATGTCATCAATATACACCACTACACCCTGTCCATGCAAATCCCGGAAAATCTCGTCCACAAATGATTGGATGACTGAAGGAGCATTCATTAACCCGTATGGCATGACGAGATACTCATAGTGACCCGAGGTGGTACTAAATGCTGTTTTCCATTAATCTCCCTCCCTAATGCGCACCAGGTTGTAAGCGCTCCTGAGATCCAATTTTGTGAAGAATCGCCCCCTGTGTAATGACTCTGTCATACTCGCAATCAGAGGGAGAGGATAACTGTATTTAATGGTAATCTGATTGAGACCACGGTAATCAATACACGGGCTCAAACCCCCATCCTTCTTCTTCACAAAAAAGAAACTCGAGGACGCAGGAGAAGTGGATGGCCGTATGTATCCCTGTCCCAGAGATTCGGTGACGTATGTCTCCATAGCCGCCGTCTCCTCCTGAGACAGAGGATACACATGACTACGCGGAAGTGCAGCGCCTGCCTGGAGGTCTATCGCACAATCCCCCTGTCTATGAGGTGGTAATTGAGTCGCCCTCTTCTTACTGAAGACGAGTGCCAAATCTGTATACTCAGGAGGAATGTGCAGTGCGGGCATTTGGTTCGGACTTTCCACCGTCGTTGCCCCTACGGAAACACCTATACACCGCCCGACACACTGATCAGACCATTCCCTGAGAGCCCTCTGTTGCCATGAAATGTTGGGGTCATGAGATATTAACCAGGGAAGCCCCGACACCACGGGAAACGCAGGAGGGTCAATCAAATACAACTGTATAATCTCCTCATGACCCCCCTGCGTCTTCATCTTAAGTGGCGCTGTGACCTCCCTAATCAATCCCGACCCCAAAGGGCGGCTGTCTAGGGCATGGATGGGGAAGGGCACATCAACTGGTATAAGGGGAATCCCTAACTTATACGAGAAATTGCGATCAATAAAATTCCCAGCTGCGCCTGAATCGACTAGCGCCTTATGCTGGGAGTGAGGAGAAACCTCGGGAAACACAACTTGGATACACAAGTGGACAACAGAGAGCTCTGGGTGAGTGGGGCGCTTACTCACCTGGAATGACTCATCAGTGCGTGGCCTGCTGCCTCGATCCCTAGGAGACCCTCCCCAGCACCGAACCGCAGTGTGTCCTCTGCGGCCACAGTTGGTGCAGGGGACGGCCTCTCTCCTGGTCTCTCTCTTCTTCTCTCTAGCACCAGCACCCCCAAGCTCCATAGGGCTCGGCTCGGAGGTGCTGGGGGATGGAATGGACGGCCCCAGCTCCGGACGTCAGCGGGTAGCCAACAGGGTATCCAGACGAATCGACATGTCCACCAGCTGATCGAAACTTAGGTTGGTGTCCCTGCAGGCCAACTCTCGGCGAACGTCCTCCCTTAGGCTGCACCTATAGTGGTCGATGAGGGCCCTCTCATTCCATCCCGCATTGGCAGCCAGAGTCCGGAAATCCAGTGTAAATTCCTGCGCGCTCCTCTTCCCCTGTCTGAGGTGGAACAGACGCTCCCCCCCCCCCGCTTTCCCCTCTGGGGGATGATCGAAAACCGCCCTGAAGCGGCGGGAGAACCCCGCATAACTGACTGTAGCGGCGTCTATTCCCCTCCACTCGGCGTTGGCCCACTCCAGTGCCTTGCCGGACAGACAGGAGATGAGGGCGGAAACGGTCTCGTATCCCGAGGGCGCCGGGTGGATGGTTGCCAGGTAGAGTTCTACTTGAAGCAGGAAACCCTGACACCCGGCCGCGGTGCCATCATAAGCCCTCGGGAGCGAGAGCCGAATCCCACTGGACTCCGGAGATGGAATGATGGGTATGGCTGATGGTGGTGGTATTGTTGGAGGAGGTGTGGGCAAACCTCCTCTCTCCCATCGGCTCAAGGTGTCACCTCTTGCATGGCGGTGCCCAGTCTCTGGATCATGGCGTCTTGGTGGATTACGCGCTCCTCCAGTGATCCCGTTGGCACCGCTGATCCTGCTGACTCCATGTAGGTGTGTTATTCTGTCAGAAGCGACGTGTATTTGGTGAGTGAAGTCAAGCGCAGGACACAGAGATACTAGCAGACGTACTTTACTAATAGTAAAGAACAAACAAAACCTCCGAACCGGGAGGAAAAACACAACACACGTAATACGACAAAAGCGATGCCGATACCGCCTAGACACAAACAATAACACACAAATACCAAACGTGAGACATGGGTAAATATAGGATCTACAATCAAACATACTAGACAACAGGTGTAACCACTCAAGACAGAACAAGACAAACACCGAAACATCGATCGGCAGTAGCTAGTACTCCGGGGACGACGAACGCCGAAGCCTGCCCGAGCAAGGAGGAGGAGCAGCCTCGGCAGAATCCGTGACACTCTGACCTCAGTGGACTCAAAGAGCTTAAGGGAGGCACACCATACAACATGCATTACTCAAAAGGTAAAGTGTGAGAGTGAGATCTGTATATTTACATTTACATTTACGTCATTTAGCAGACGCTCTTATCCAGAGCGACTTACAAATTGGTGCATTCACCATATATGTGATGTTCTCAATAATTTTCAATTACCACGTTGGTTTGAGTATTACGTTCACTGATCTTGGAGATGTATTAGTGTCTGTGGTGGTAAAAATTGTCCATTGACCGGGTTTAAAGACACCAGCGCTCTCCGTTATGCTAAGTTAGTTCAGTTCATTCAAGCATACATTCAGTGGCATAGACACCTATTCCTTGAATCATGTTTGATAAACGTGAATCACTGCTAAGCGATATTGAATAAATGTCAAGCTGTGTGCACATTAATAATTTCTCCTCTTCAGGATTAAGCACAATTATCTAGGTAACACTTTACTTCAAACGATTGTTGATGCTAATGCAGCTCTACCATGGAAATTATGTAACACCGATCATACAGTGCTTTTATTTTCAGGTATTACTGTGCTATGGCATCTATACTGTAAGTGTGCCTGTTGCTAATCTCTGTCTAGATCTTTACTGAGGGTACAGTATGACAGTTATGAGGGTATGGCTCTCTTTTCCAGCAAAGCAATAAGGTTGAACTATAAATCCATCCATTGCTTTATAGCAGAGGTTTTTGGGTGGTGACTTTTCTCTTTCTTAACATTTACAGTAGTCTGCTGATGTTTTGGACCAGGACCAGGTGAGTGAACCCTCTCTCTCTCCACTGGCTGTCATTGATCAGTTATGCTGTAGGAGCAATCAGCTAAAAATAAATTTAAAAATGCTGCCCTTTTCACCCCTGCGGTTAAAACATGACTTTATCAGCTGATGACCTGAATCTCAACCCATAACAGTACATAATCCCCTGGATAACTCCTCTAACTTCTGGGCAGATCCTCTTGTTTCAGTGCACATCGCCTCTAAACACTTCCCCTGTTACCCTTTTCCTACCCCCAGGTTACCCCCAGCTCCACTCCATTAGCCTCTTTGAAGATTCTCCTTGAGCTCTTCCAATAAATTAGGTTAATCTCCGTGGTTGGTTCTCAATTTCCTTTGAGGGTGTGCCTTGTAGTTTGACTTGTTAGCAAGCTCTTGAAATACCTAGAACCTGCTGAATTACATTTTAAGACAAAACTATTATACCTGTATTATTTTACTACAGAGAATATCTCGAAGGGTGTAAGGAGTACTCTGAGGGTTGTGGTCTTCACTGCTTGTGTAACAATGTCAATAAATCCCTTCACAGGTGCAGAAAAAATAAACTATTTAGAGCAAAGAAGCAGAGAAAGGTAAAATAAGATGAAAACAACAAGTTCTGCTCTATTGAGCATCACCAGGCACATCTTTTTGTGCCCTTGTCATGAATTGGTGGGGCATACAGAGGTTAAATGGCTCTGGTCTTTAACAAGAGTTGCAAAGTAGTCCGTCCCTCACCAGTGTCAGGGTGTGCTTCTCCCTCCTTTCAGCTTGTAAAGTTCAGGTCATTGTTGGCATTGCTGTGTGGGAGAAAATACACTGCTCAAAAAAATAAAGGGAACACTAAAATAACACATCCTAGATCTGAATGAATGAAATAATCTTATTAAATACTTTTTTCTTTACATAGTTGAATGTGCTGACAACAAAATCACACAAAAATTATCAATGGAAATCAAATTTATCAACCCATGGAGGTCTGGATTTGGAGTCACCCTCAAAATTAAAGTGGAAAACCACAATACAGGTGTCACACCCTGGCTCTGGGACTCTATATGTTGAGCCAGGGTGTGTTCTTTCTGTTGTGTTTATTTCTATGTTGGCCAGAGTGACTCCCAATCAGAGGCAACGAGTGTCAGCTGTCGTTGGTTGTCTCTGATTGGGAGCCATATTTAAACGGTCTGTTTTCCCTTTGTGTTTGTGGGTTCTTGTTCCGTGTTGGTCATTGTTACCGTGGACTTCACGAGTCGTTTCTTGTTTTGTTTATTGTTGTCTATTATCACTAAAGATAATAAAGTTTAAACATGTTCGTTCATCACGCTGCGCCTTGGTCTATTCCCTACGACGATCGTGACAGAAGAACCCACCTTACAAGGACCAAGCAGCGTGTCCAGGGGCAGATCTTGGACTGGACATGGGAGGAAGCGCCGGGAAAGGAGATGGAGAGGTTGGCGATGGCCCAGGTGGGCAAATCGTGGTCCTGGGAGGACATGCTCGGGGGCAAAGGACCTTGGGCTAGGATTAAGGCCCTGGCGAGAGAGGAGCAGCAGCGTCAGCAGTGTCATCGTTGGACGGACGAGAGGCAACCCCAAAAAAAATGTTGTGGGGGGCACACGGCATGGGCGGCTGGGCAGCAGGAGGCTGCCACAGGGCGATTTGGAGAGGAGGCCACCGGGTTAGGGGGGCCAGAAGGCAGGTTGGCGGAGCCTGGATGGAGAGCGGAACCAACTTCCCGTACTCAGGCATGGCAGCATGGGACGGGGCAGGTTCCGCGGTATGCGGAGCGGCGTACTGTGCCACGAGTGGTCCGGCATAGTCCTGTACGTCCTGTGCGAGCACCCCGCACGTGTCGTGCGAAGGGGGGTATGCAGCCAGGACGGAGTGTGCCGGCTCAACGCTCGTGGTCTCCAATGCCTCTCCGCGGTCCCGGATATCCTGCTCCAGTGTCACGTGCTGTTATGCCAGTACGGGTACACAGCCCTGTACGTCCTGTGCGGATGCCTCACACAGAGTGTGTGAGGGTAGGCATTCAGCCAGGACGGGTTGTGGCCGCTCTTCACTCCAGGTCTCCTATCCGTCTCCACAGCCCGGTTCGGCCTGTCCCTGCTCCACGCACCAAGCCTACGGTGTGCGTCGCCAGCCCGGTCCGGCCTGTCCCTGCTCCACGCACCAAGCCTACGGTGTGCGTCGCCAGCCCAGTCCGGCCTGTCCCTGCTCCTCGCACCAAGCCTACGGTGTGCGTCGCCAGCCCGGTCTGGCCTGTTCCTGCTCCACGCACCAAGCCTACGGTGTGCGTCGCCAGCCCGGTCCGGCCTGTCCCCGCTCCACGCACCAAGCCTACGGTGTGCGTCGCCAGCCCAGTCCGGCCTGTCCCTGCTCCTCGCACCAAGCCTACGGTGTGCGTCGCCAGCCCAGTCCGGCCTGTCCCTGCTCCGCGCACCAAGCCTACGGTGTGCGTCGCCAGCCCGGTCCGGCCTGTCCCTGCTCCACGCACCAAGCCTACGGTGTGCGTCGCCAGCCCGGTCCGGCCTGTCCCTGCTCCACGCACCAAGCCTACGGTGTGCGTCGCCAGCCCAGTCCGGCCTGTCCCTACTCCTCGCACCAAGCCTACGGTGTGCGTCGCCAGCCCGGTCCGGCCTGTCCCTACTCCACGCACCAAGCCAGGGGTGCGAGTCGTCAGCCCGGTCCGGCCTGTTCCTACTCCACGCACCAAGCCAGGGGTGCGCATCGTCAGCCCGGTCCGGCCCGTTCCGGCTCCACGCACCAAGCCAGGGGTGCGCGTCGCCAGCCCGGCCCGGCCTGTTCCTGCTACTCGCACTATGCCAGGGGTGCGAGTCGTCAGCCTGGTACGGCCCGTTCCTCCTCCACGCACCAAGCCAGGGGTGCGCGTCGTCAGTCCAGCACAACCCGTGCCTGGGTCACCGGTGCCTGGTAAGGTACCGGTCAACTGCTCCACTACGGAGCTGAAGCTAACCGCTCCTGCTACGTCCAGTTCCGCTCCAGCCAGCGGGGCCAGACTGGACCAGGGGCGCTATGGGGGGTTTATTGGAGGGTGGTGGGCAAGGCCGGAGCCAGAACCGCCGCCGAGGAGGAATGCCCACCCAGCCCTTCCCTGTTTTGTTCAAGTTGAGGCGCGGTCGCAGTCCGCGCCTTTAGGGGGGGGGTACTGTCACACCCTGGCTCTGGGACTCTATATGTTGAGCCAGGGTGTGTTCTTTCTGTTGTGTTTATTTCTATGTTGGCCAGAGTGACTCCCAATCAGAGGCAACGAGTGTCAGCTGTCGTTGGTTGTCTCTGATTGGGAGCCATATTTAAACTGTCTGTTTTCCCTTTGTGTTTGTGGGTTCTTGTTCCGTGTTGGTCATTGTTACCGTGGACTTCACAAGTCGTTTCTTGTTTTGTTTATTGTTGTCTATTATCACTAAAGATAATAAAGTTTAAACATGTTCGTTCATCACGCTGCACCTTGGTCTATTCCCTACGACGATCGTGACAACAGGCTGATCCAACTTTGATGTAATGTCCTTAAAACAAGTCAAAATGAGGCTCAGTAGTGTGTGTGGCCGCCACGTGCCTGTATGACCTCCCTACAACGCCTGGGCATGCTCCTGATGAGGTGACGGATGGTCTCCTGAGGAATCTCCTCCCAGACCTGGACTAAAGCATCCGCCAACTCCTGGACAGTCTGTGGTGCAACGTGGCGTTAGTGGATGGAGCGAGACATGATGTCCCAGATGTGCTCAATTGGATTCAGGTCTGGGGAACGGGCGGGCCAGTCCATAGCATCAATGCCTTCCTCTTGCAGGAACTGCTGACACACTCCAGCCACATGAGGTCTAGCATTGTCTTGCATTAGGAGGAACCCAGGGCCAACCGCACCAGCATATGGTCTCACAAGGGGTCTGAGGATCTCATCTCGGTACCTAATGGCAGTCAGGCTACCTCTGGCGAGCACATGGAGGGCTGTGCAGCCCCCCAAAGAAATGCCACCCCACACCATGACTGACCCACCGCCAAACCGGTCATGCTGGAGGATGTTGCAGGCAGCAGAACGTTCTCCACGGCGTCTCCAGACTCTGTCACGTCTGTCACATGTGCTCAGTGTGAACCTGCTTTCATCTGTGAAGAGCACAGGGCGCCAGTGGCGAATTTGCCAATGTTGGTGTTCTCTGGCAAATGCCAAACGTCCTGCACGGTGTTGGGCTGTAAGCACAACCCCCACCTGTGGACGTCGGGCCCTCATACCACCCTCATGGAGTCTGTTTCTGACCGTTTGAGCAGACACATGCACATTTGTGGCCTGCTGGAGGTCATTTTGCAGGGCTCTGGCAGTGCTCCTCCTGCTCCTCCTTGCACAAAGGCGGAGGTAGCGGTCCTGCTGCTGGGTTGTTGCCCTCCTACGGCCTCCTCCACGTCTCCTGATGTACTGGTAGCGCCTCCATGCTCTGGACACTACGCTGACAGACACAGCAAACCTTCTTGCCACAGCTCGCATTGATGTGCCATCCTGGATGAGCTGCACTACCTGAGCCACTTGTGTGGGTTGTAGACTCCGTCTCATGCTACCACTAGAGTGAAAGCACCGCCAGCATTCAAAAGTGACCAAAACATCAGCCAGGAAGCATAGGAACTGAGAAGTGGTCTGTGGTCACCACCTGCAGAACCACTTCTTTATTGGGGGTGTCTTGCTAATTGCCTATAATTTCCACCTGTTGTCTATTCCATTTGCACAATAGCATGTGAAATGTATTGTCAATCAGTGTTGCTTCCTAAGTGGACAGTTTGATTTCACAGAAGTGTGATTGACTTGGAGTTACATTGTGTTGTTTAAGTGTTCCCTTTATTTTTTTGAGCAGTGTATATAGGCCGTTGACATTGCTGCATAACCCCTCAATCAGAGTATCTCAAAATCATTGTAATGTGGTTAACATTAAAATCAAAATGAAAATTATTCAAATCTAAAAGATAGAATTCAACCAGAGAGTACCCTTAGATCATGGGAAAAGGCCGCACTTGACCGTTGCATTTGAATCATTCCCAGGGTGAATGGCTAAGCCCACTACGCTATGAAACCACACACTATTGCAGAGACTTTAATATTACCGGCCGCAATTGATATGGTGAAAACAAAGAAAGGCACAGAAACCCAAATCAATACTTTTGTGAGATAACACTGTTCAACTAAGAATTTATGCTATTGCTAGCAATCAAGAGGAAACTCTGACTGAACGACTCAAACTCCCCAGTTTATGCTTTCCAAATGGACGTTAGCTTTGAAGGCTGAGATGCCCATGCATTGACTTTTGTTCGCTATACATATCGGGGGATGCTATTCACATGGACATATTGTTCTGTCTCACGATTCCCGAGGATGAAACAGCACAGGGGATGTTCAGTGTGCTGCGTGGCTATATTGACGAAAAACAGATTCCATGGGATCGAATGGTGGGCTTTTGCACAGATTGGGCTCCATCTATGACGGGACGACAGGCAGGTCTCTGCACTCTAGTTATGAATGTGTCTCCCTCTGCCATGTGGAAGCATTGTATGATACATCGAGAGCAACTGGCAGCAAAAGGGCTGAGCACAGAACTCAGAGATATTTTGCCGCAGGTAACTTCAATGTTAAACTACATCAAACCACATCCACTGCGCACACGCCTGTTCTCAAAACTATGTGGAGATATGGGATCAGAGCATGACAATGTTCTACTGAACAAAAATATAAACGCAACATGCAACAATTTCAACAATTTTACTAAGTTAATGTTCATATAAGGAAAATCAGTCAATTTAAATACATTCATTAGGACCTAATCTATGGATTTCACATGACTGGGCAGGGGCGGAGCCATGGGTGGGCCTTGGAGGGGATAGGCACACCCAATTGGGAGCCAGGCCCACCCACTGGGGAGCCAGGCCCAGCCAATCAGAATTTGTTTTATTACAGACAGAAATACTCCTCACTTTCATCAGCTGTCCTGGTGGCTGGTCTCAGGCGATCCCGCAGGTGAAGAATCCGGATGTGGAGGTCCTGAGCTGGCGTGGTTACACGTGGTCTGTGGTTGTGAGGCCAGTAGGACGTACTGCCAAATTCTCAAAAACGACTTTGGAGGCGGCTTATGGTAGAGAAATTAACATTCAATCTCTGGCAACAGCTCTGGTGGACATTCCTGCATTCAGCATGCCAATTGCACGCTCCCTCAACTTGAGACATCTGTGGCATTGTGTTGTGTGACAAAACTGCACATTTTAGAGTGGCCTTTTATTGTCCCCAGCACAAGGTGCACCTGTGTATTTATCATGCTGTTTAATTTGCTTCTTGATATGCCACACCTGTCAGGTGGATGGATCATCTTGGCAAAGGAGAAATGCTCACTAACAGCGATATAAACAAATTTGTGCATGAAATTTGAGAGAAATAAGCTTTTTGTGCGTATGGAATATTTCTGGGATATTTCATTTCAGCTCATGAAACATAGGAGCAATACTTTATATATTGCATGGTTGTCGAGGGGGAATGTTGGAAATATTTTTTTGCATTGAGAGAAGAACTGTTGTCCTTCACAATGGAGGGGGAAAAAAACAGACTTGGTTGACTTTCTGTGTAATGAAAATAAAATGTGTCTCCTTGCCTATGTAACATACATATTTGGTACACTGAACACAAGCAGGCAGGCCAAATACAAAAACATTCTACAGCCCCCACGATATGTAACTTTTCAGGGAAGTCAGGAACCAATATAAACAATCAGTTAGGAAAGCAAAGGCTAGCTTTTTCAAACCGAAATGTGCATCCTGTAGCACTAACTCCAAAAAGTTTTGGGACACTGTAAAGTCTATGGAGACCTCCTCCCAGCTGCCCACTGCACTGAGTCTAGGAAGCACTGTCACTACCGATAAATCTACGATAATTGAGAATTTCAATAAGCATTTTGCTACGGCTGGCCATGCTTTCCTCCTGGCTACCTCTAGCCCGGCCACCAGCTCTGCACCTTCTGCTGCAACTTGCCCATGCCCCCCCCCCCCGCTACTCCTTCACCCAAATTCAGATAGCTGATGTTCTGAAAGAGCTGCAAAATCTGGACCTCTACAAATCAGCTGGGCTAGACAATCTGGACCCTTTCTTTCAAAAATGAGCCGCTGAAATTGTAGCAACCCCTATTACTAGCCTGTTCAACCTCTCTTTCGTATCATCTGAGATCCCCAGAGATTGGAAAGCTGCCGCGGTCATTCCCCTCTTCAAAGGGTGTGACACTAGATCCAAACTGTTACAGACCTATATCCATCCTGCCCTGCCATTCGAAAGTATTTGAAAGCAATGTTAACAAACAGATCACCGACCATTTCGAATCCGCTATGCAATCTGGTTTCCGAGCTGGTCATGGGTGCACCTCAGCCACACTCAAGGTTCTAAACGATATTATAACCGCAATCGATAAAAGACAGTACTGTGCAGCCGTCTTCATCGACCTGGCCAAGGCTTTCGACTCTGTCAATCACTGCATTCTTCTTGGCAGACTAAATAGCCTTGGTTTCTCAAATGACTGCCTTGCCTGGTTCACCAACTACTTCTCAGATAGAGTTCAATGTGTCAAATCGGAGGGCCTGTTTTCTGGACCTCTGGCAGTCTCTATGGGGTTGCCACAGGGTTCAATTCTCGGGCCGACTCTATTCTCTGTGTATATCAATGATGTCGCTCTTGCTGCTGGTGACTCTCAGATCCACCTCTATGCAGACGACACCATTTTGTATACATCTGGCCCTTCACTGGACACTGTGTTAACAAACCTCCAAATGAGCTTCAATGCCATACAACACTCCTTCCGTGGCCTCCAACTGCTCTTAAACGCTAGTAAAACTAAATGCATGCTCTTCAATCGAACGCTGCTTGCACCCGCCCACCCGACTAGAATCACTACTCTCGGCGGGTCTGACTTAGAATATGTGGACATCTACAAATACCTAGGTGTCTGGTTAGACCGTAAACTCTCCTTCCAGACTCACATTAAGCATCTCCAATCCAAAGTTAAATCTAGAATCGGCTTCCTATTTCGCAACAAAGCCTCCTTCACTCATGCTGCTAAACATGCCCCCGTAAAACTGACTATCCTACCGATCCTTGACTTCGGCGATGTTATTTACAAAATAGCTTCCAACACTCTACTCAGAAAATTGGATGTAGTCTATCACAGTGCCGTTTTGTCACCAAAGCCCCATATACTACCCACCATTGTGACCTGTACGCTCTCGTTGGCTGGCCCTCGCTACATATTCGTCGCCAAACCCACTGGCTCCAGATCATCTATAAATCACTTCTAGGCAAATCCCGCCTTATTTTAGCTCATTGGTCACCATAGCAACACCCACCCGTAGTATGCGTTCCAGCAGGTATACAGTGGGGAAAAAAAGTATTTAGTCAGCCACCAATTGTGCAAGTTCTCCCACTTAAAAAGATGAGAGAGGCCTGTAATTTTCATCATAGGTACACGTCAACTATGACAGACAAAATGAGAAAAATAATTCCAGAAAATCACATTGTAGTATTTTTTATGAATTTATTTGCAAATTATGGTGGAAAATAAGTATTTGGTCAATAACAAAAGTTTCTCAATACTTTGTTATATACCCTTTGTTGGCAATGACACAGGTCAAACGTTTTCTGTAAGTCTTCACAAGGTTTTCACACACTGTTGCTGGTATTTTGGCCCATTCCTCCATGCAGATCTCCTCTAGAGCAGTGAGGTTTTGGGGCTGTCGCTGGGCAACACAGACTTTCAACTCCCTCCAAAGATTTTCTATGGGGTTGAGATCAGGAGACTGGCTAGGCCACTCCAGGACCTTGAAATGCTTCTTACGAAGCCACTCCTTCATTGCCCGGGCGGTGTGTTTGGGATCATTGTCATGCTGAAAGACCCAGCCACGTTTCATCTTCAATGCCCTTGCTGATGGAAGGAGGTTTTCACTCAAAATCTCACGATACATGGCCCCATTAATTCGTTCCTTTACACGGATCAGTCGTCCTGGTCCCTTTGCAGAAAAACAGCCCCAAAACATGATGTTTCCACCCCCATACTTCACAGTAGGTATGGTGTTCTTTGGATGCAACTCAGCATTCTTTGTCCTCCAAACACGACGAGTTGAGTTTTTACCAAAAAGTTATATTTTGGTTTCATCTGACCATATGACATTCTCCCAATCCTCTTCTGGATCATCCAAATGCACTCTAGCAAACTTCAGACAGGCCTGGACATGTACTGGCTTAAGCAGGCGGACACGTCTTGCACTGCAGGATTTGAGTCCCTGGCGGCGTAGTGTGTTACTGATGGTAGGCTTTGTTACTTTGGTCCCAGCTCTCTGCAGGTCATTCACTAGGTCCCCCCGTGTGGTTCTGGGATTTTTGCTCACCGTTCTTGTGATCATTTTGACCCTACGGGGTGAGATCTTGCGTGGAGCCCCAGATCGAGGGAGATTATCAGTGGTCTTGTATGTCTTCCATTTCCTAATAATTGCTCCCACAGTTGATTTCTTCAAACCAAGCTGCTTACCTATTGCAGATTCAGTCTTCCCAGCCTGGTGCAGGTCTACAATTTTGTTTCTGGTGTCCTTTGTCAGCTCTTTGGTCTTGGCCATAGTGGAGTTTGGAGTGTGACTGTTTGAGTTTGTGGACAGGTGTCTTTTATACTGATAACACGTTCAAACAGATGCCATTAATACAGGTAACGAGTGGAGGACAGAGGAGCCTCTTAAAGAAGAAGTTACAGGTCTGTGAGAGCCAGAAATCTTGCTTGTTTGTAGGTGACCAAATACTTATTTTCCACCATAATTTGCTAATAAATTCATAAAAAATCCTACAATGTGATTTTCAGGATTTTTTTTTCTCAATTTGTCTTTCATAGTTGACGTGTACCTATGATGAAAATTACAGGCCTCTCTCATCTTTTTAAGTGGGAGAACTTGCACAAATAGTGGCTGACTAAATACTTTTTTCCCCCACTGTATATCTCACTGGTCTTCCCCAAAGCCAACACCTGCTTTGGCCGCCATTCCTTCCAGTTCTCTGCTGCAAATGACTGGAACGAACTGCAAAAATCTCTGAAGCTGGAGACACTTATATCCCTCACTAACTTTAAGCATCAGTTGTCAGAGCAGCTTACCGATCACTGCACCTGTACACAGCCCATCTGTAATTAGCCCACCCAACTACCTCATCCCCATATTGTTATTTACATTGTTATTTATTTTGCTCATTTGCACCCCAGTATCTCTATTTGCACATCATCTTCTGCACATATATCACTCCAGTGTTAATATTAAATTGTAATTATTTTGCACTATGGCCTATTTATTGCCTTACCTCCATAACTTACTACATTTGCACACACTGTATATAGATTTTCTATTGTGTTTTTGACTGTACGTTTTGTTTATTCCATATGTAACTCTGTGTTGTTGTTGTTTTTATCACACTGCTTTGCTTTATCTTGGCCAGGTTGCAGTTGTAAATGAGAACTTGTTCTCAACTGGCCTACCTGGTTAAATAAAGGTGAAATATATATATATTATTAAATAGTGACCGAATCAGTGGATTCAGAGGAAATAATTCTTATTGGAGACAGGATCTTTCAAAAGAGAACCATGCCCCCTCGGCTGTGCATGTTTCTAACAGAAAACAGCACCTACTTCCCAATCCGTTTGACTGTGATCCTGGCTCAATTGACACGCCAGTAAGTGAAATCGAACAGCTGATCGAGCTGTCATTTGACCGAATGCTGCAGACAAGCATTCATAAGTCACTACGGAGGAGTTTTAGTTCCTGACTCAAAGGGAATACCCTAGTGTCTCCCTCTTAGCATTAATGCTGTGTTAAAAACAACTGGGAACTCGGAAATCTCAGACTTCCGACTTCAGTGCATTCAACTGGGAACTCAACAAAAAAAAACTTAGACTGGGAAAATCCATCTCTGAATTCCAACTTGGGAACTGAGGCGTCTTTTTAGAGCTCCCACTCAAGACTTGACCTTGTATTTTTCCGACTTCCCAGTTGTCTTGAAAGCATCATAAAACTAATGGTACCCTTCCCTAGCTCATATCTGTGTGAAGCTGGATTCATTGCTCTCATCTGCATTAAAACTAAATATCGATCCAGGTTGGATGTGACAGCAGAGATGAGGTGTGCACTATTAACCATGCCCCCTGACTTTGAGAAGCTTCGACGCGACATGCATCAAGCACACCCATCTCATCAGTGGTGGTGAGATATGAGACATTATGTCAGACTAATTCTCAATTGACTGTCATAGCCCCACATTAACAGTATGTGATGGTGAGTTGAGAAGACAATTAGAAATACTGTTACAATATGTTTCAATTGACTGCCATAGCTCCAAAAAATAAAGACATTGGGCTGTTAATTACATCATTATTTTCACATGGTTGGGGTCAAGAGAACTGTTCAGATATCAAAATAGGGTCATGGGCCAAATAAGTTTGGGAACCCCTTAACTAAGACCACAAGGGCTTCTCTGGCTTTAAAACTACTGCCTGCGATCCTTGGTTCATTTGGTGGGGTTGATCATTATTTTTTGCCTGACCTACAATCAGGGCTGTGAATAAGAAATAACAATGTGTATTTTTTCTATTTGACCACTAGAGGGCACAAATGGCAAATTTATACAGGTCCCTCAACTAAGCGCTAAACTAACGGCAAGAGGAAATGTACACATTGGCCAATGTGATAGGTCCTAATTTGTGGTTGGGAACTGTGTCAATTTCTGACTGGAAATGAGAAAAGGAAAATTCTTAGTTACTTGAAAACTTTTTGGTTGCCAGCTTAAAATTATTCCAACGAATAGGCCTGATCCGACGAGAGACTGATCCTATTTTCAGCATCTCACAACACCTTTCTAGCCTCATACTGAGGCCAATTGGCAAAAATAACACCATCCTGTCATGCAACACTGTACGTTGCTGTACTGAACAAAGCATGGGTACCTCACATGCAAAACATGCATTAGTCCTGCTTTAAACATCATTCCTGGTCTATTACTCAGTCAGACAGGACATTCTCAGATGTTACCATTTCCATTGTGGTTCAAATAAACCTCTAGCCATCTGCTGGCATGAGCCTCTCACTCCCCATGTAGGCATGCAATGGAAAGAATGACATCAGCACCCACTGATGCAACAGAACAATTTGATACACTGTCACCGACTGACATCACAGACACACCCCCTGCATACTTCTTTGATAAAATCAGTGGGAATATTTCATTTGGTGAATCACACTCTCACTCATGCTGTGTTTTGTTTCTATATACCCTCATAACATATAGTACCTTGACTTTGTGGACACTCAACTGGAGACTTCAAAATTAAATATGTACTCCCGAGTGGCGCAGTGGTCTAAGGCACTGCATCGCAGTGCTAGCTGTGCCACTAGAGATCCTGGTTAGAATCCAGGCTCTGTCATAGCCGGCCGCGACCGGGAGACCCATGGGGCGGCGCACAATTGGACCAGCGTCGTCCAGTTGTATGCACTAACTGTAAGTCGCTCTGGATAAGAGCGTCTGCTAAATGACTTAAATTTAAAATGTACTGTAATGAAACTCGCTAGATCACACGAGAGGTGGGGCAAGTACTGGATTGAGCAGATTAGCCTGATGCCACCATCTTTGTTTGACCGGTATGGCCCAGCATCAAAGGATAGGACACACCAAAACTCAACACAGATATAGCAAACAATGATCTTTATTATTTCATAAGACAGTGTGCATGAAATGCTAGGCAACCTGCTAAATTCCTGTAGTCTCTAACCCAATCAGGAGTTGTTAAAATGACCTGAAGAAGGTGTAAGGCACACAGGCTATTAAATGCGATAACGCGCTAAAAAGTGACACCGCACACACTGGTGATATACTGTATATGGTTAAGTAGAACTACACATCCAAGGTTCTACTACTACTTCACTCCAAACCGGGCCTAGCCCAATGAAACGCAATTGTACAAACATGCAAATTCCCTGCACACAGGGGCATAATAGCCTACACATGGTCCAGAGACCCACACGTGATAATAAAGTCAGTCATAGAACCCCCCACTTTGAGCTACGCAGTCTGCCATCCCCGTTCTGTTCGCCCCACATAACGTTTAAAAACTATACATTCTAAAAACATTTAACAAGACTAGGCCAACAAAAGAGAACATAGACAACATTGAACATTTAAATGTAACATTGAAAAACTCTTAGCTCTCCCAGCTGACTGGACCCCCTCCCCCCCCCCCCCCATGGGGTCTGGATGTGTGCACCACCATTGGGCCAGTCAGCATGGCTAGTGGCAGACCTAAAGAATGAAGTGGATACATATCTACGGGGCACTGAATAGACTACAAACTGGACAGGAACAACAACTAGACTCTGATTCAGATTAATTACGTAGAATAGAGGAGCGCACTACACTTGCAGCGCGCTCTGTTTACAAACACTGATAAAGCTTAGTTAATTAATTTGCATGTCCAAGAACACGCTACAACGCGCAGCACGGTCTGTTCCCAAAAGCCGGGGAGATGGCTCGCACTCCTAGCAACCCCACTATCTTATCTTGTTCCCCAAATTCCCCCGCACTACCCATCTTTGTCACCGGCTTCCCTACCCAGCAGCGAACGACAACCTCCCCCCGTTAAAGGGAGTGCAATGTGGATAGTTTCAAAGGCTGCAAGCCCAACGTTCATCAAAGCACAGCTCCCCCGCCAAGAATTCCCTGTGCTCTCGGCTCTGGCTTACATCAGTTTTTCAGCGTTCCGGGCAGAGTCTTGCAAGCAGGCACAGGTGCGAGCAATTAGTTCATGATTTAGTGACATCCTCCCTTACAAGCTGTCCCACAGCTTCACCACACTATCCCCCCTCCTGGGTGCGAAACACTCATCCCAAAGTCACTCCGAAGTCATGTGGTAATATTTGGACCACGCTGATGACCTCCGGTCTCACACTGGTCGTGCCTGCCGAGAAGGTTGGGCTCCCGTTGACCTCCCTCCCACTGAAGGAGATGCTGCTGGCGCCTCCCATTGCTGAAGGAAGCCAGAAGACTCCTCTCGTGGATGCTGGAGGTTAGATGACCCCTCCCGTGTGCTAGATGCAGTTGGCAACACCAGCCCTGGATGCTGATCTCTTGAAGTGGTCTTAGGATTCGACACAGCCTCTCTTCCACGAGAAGTCACAGCAGACTGGACTCCCGGCCGGTGATACCCCCGACTGGGTCCTGGTTTGACTTCCGGACAGCAGAGAGGCCTGGGGGGGTTGGGCAGGAGTTGCTAAATGTCTCTCTCCTCCCCAGCAAACTAACAAGGAACAAAGGGTTTGAGTTTATTGAAATTCATTACAGTTTTGGGACCTCCCTCCGCCAGTGCTATCTGATACAGGACATCTGAAACCCGCTCTAGCACTTTGAAAGGGCAATTTGTAGCACCTCTAACTAGGACATAACCCCCACTTCCTAGCCTTATTTCGAACCCAAACCAATTCACTCACAGAATAATATTGACAATTGTCCCTAAAATCAAAGTTAGCTTTCTGCTGACCAGAGGCTCTAGCTTGGTGTATTTTCCCCACTACTGTAGGCAAAGTGTCAGCCAGCCTCGATATATATTCACAGATATACATTTTTCCTGTGATCTATGTCTAGCATCACATTGACTGGAATAACAATTTCCTGACCAAACAGCAATTTGTATAGGGAAAACCAAGTACTTGCATAAACACTACTGCGATAGGCCATCATGACATACGGTAGAAGGGACAGCATAGACAAAAGGTGATACGCAGAGGTTTGAGCCTGCAAATGTCTTTGAAAAGATTGGATTCAAAATTGCTTCCCTGATCTGAGTGAATACTGCAGGGGGCACAAAAGCGGCAAATCCAATCCTATGCCAAAACCTTGGTGATGGAGTAGGCTTCTTGGTTGGGAAGAGAAAATGCCTGTGTCCATTTTGAGAAATAATCTCTGACTACTAGGATGTACTTATTCCCTCAGCCCTACACCTGAAGCTGATCCCATACCGGCGCATACTTTCGCAAGGCTGGATCATTCTGTTCCTCCTGTCACCTGTACTTGTTTTAAGCCGGAGGAGAAGGCATATTTCCCCATCTACTTGTTGGGCCTGTGCCAAGTCAGTCCCCAGCCCTGCTTCCTATTCTAGCCCTGCCAGCTGGTTGACATGCCTCAATGCATCAATCACAGGGCACTGATCAGAGTGGGGGCTTGACGCAACACGGCACGGCAGAAATTGCAGGTAGCATCAACAGGGCGTCTGCATTCACATGCTGCTTTCCGGAGCGGTGCACAATCTTATACTGAAAATTGGCCAACTGTTTCACCCACCGAGCTAGCTGCCCTTCTAAACCTTGAAAGTTGTGCAAACATCGTAGGGAGTAGTGGTTAGTACGCAAAAATAACTCTTTGCCTAAGGGGTAATATTTGAAGTATTTTGTGAAAGTAACTTATTTTTTGGTTGTAGCATAATTGAGTTCTTGCTTTGTCAGAGCTCGACTAGCATATGCTTCCACATGCTCCAATCCTCCCTCCTCTTGGGATAGTACAGCTCCTATTCCTTCATTGCTAGCATCAGTAACTAGGATACATGTCTTGTGAGTATCTGAATAGGGAGGCTAACTTTCAACTGTGTGAATGCCTGCTGGCAGTTTTCCCCAATTGAAACTGTCTTCCTTTCTCAGTAAGCTAGTGCAGTGGGCCAGGTATTTCAGCCAACCCTTTCACAAACCACTTATAATAATACGCCAGCCCCACAAAACTCCATACTTCAGTCTGGTTCTTAGGAACGGGCCACCCCCTTACAGCTTCTACCTTGGCATGATCTGCCATCACTCCTTCGGCTGAGATGATGTGGCCCAGATACTGTACTCTGCTAAATTATGTAAATGTAAATGTACTTGAGAGGCAAAGAGATTGCACTTGGAGGGCTTGACCTTGAGATTGGCCTGGCGCAGCTTGGAAAATAGCTTAATCCAGACTGTAAATCTGCTAGGACTACGTCCATCAACCTCTGGAAGG
This sequence comes from Coregonus lavaretus, assembly GCF_964263955.1. Taxonomy (NCBI): domain Eukaryota; kingdom Metazoa; phylum Chordata; class Actinopteri; order Salmoniformes; family Salmonidae; genus Coregonus; species Coregonus lavaretus. Next base: position 42,588,034 of record NC_139991.1, on the reverse strand, counting down.
TACTTTTGGTCTGTCTTTGGAGTCCAACTTGACCTGCCAGTGGCTAGGTCGAGGGTGGAGAACCAGCAAGCCTTGTTCAAACTGTCAAGAGCATTGTCAATTCTTAGGAGCGGCATCTTTCTCAGTGACATCATTGAGTCTCCGATAATCAGCACAGAAGTGGAAAGTTCCATCGTTTTTTTTAAACCAGAATGACAGGGGCTGCCCAGGAGCTACATGAGGGGTGGATGATGCCATGATATAGCATTAGGTCAATGTGGTCTGCGGCTTTCTGCTGCAGTTGGAGGGGAATCCTGCGTGGACCATTTGAATGGGTTTTGTGCAGAGCATATGAGCGGAGTGGAGCGGTGAGAATCTCAGCTCCTCACTCCCGGAGCTGTTCACCCCTCCGCTCTCCCCGCTCAAAGCCACATCAGGCCAGTCCGCTCATTATCGCTCAGCGCTCAACGATGTTTGCATCGCGCTCCACTCAAATCGCCCCCTCGCTCGCTCCAAAAAAGGAAAAGAATCTGCATGTAAAATCAGCCTTACCTCCCAAAGAACTAAAGAGCAACGACAACATTTTCCAAATATAAATGTTTTATTTCAAATTACAAATTAGGCCTAGCCTATGTAAGAAGGAATATACTCAAAAAGTCCTGTAAAATTTTACGAATCAATGGGCCTAATTATATAACTAAAAATATACAGGCTATACATCAAAGTTTTAAAAGTAAATTAACTATTAGGCCAAAATTCTGATAACTGAACTTTTGCGCAGCTTGCACGTGGATAAAAATTTTAATTGGCTTACATCCATTGTCAAACTTCAAAATAAAATAAAATAAATGAATTGCTTTCCTTATCTACAGTTCTTTTGAGTTCACCTTCAAGAACACAAGTTTGGCCAATGTCTGAGGCTTCAGGGAAAAAGACGTGGAGTTTTCTTTCCAAAATCGAATAACATCTGCGTCCGGGTTCTGTCTCGGGGATGAGAGGTAATTTTCGACTTCACCTTTGGCGTCTCCGGTTATGCGTAGCTGCTCACTGAAGTATGACCCGAACAGGCGAGCTCTTTTTGGTTCAGGCTCGGGATTCAGGTCAGCGGCGGGTGGGGTGTCTGTCTCAGGTGTCACGCTGGGAGCGTTAATTTCCTCAGCGGATCTCCCCGAGTTTGTTGCATACAGACTCATCTCGGATTATCCATTCTGTCTTGAAACGGGGATCTAACACTGATGCTAAAATGAGATGTTTATCAGTATAGTATATTCCATAGCGAATTGACACGTTGTTTGCCAATGTTTCTGCAAAAGCAGCGATGCCCATTGGAAGTGCAGCGTGAGTGTCATCGGTGGGCAGGGATTTGATTTCTGTGACAGCAGGGAGGATCATCCCCAGGTTCCCCAGCTCCTTCTGCATTTTGTCTGTGAGGTCTGCCAGTGGTGTCAGCACACTGACAAGGTGCGTCAGCTGCCGTACTTGATTCAGGGTGATGTTAGCAACATTAGACTTGAGTTTGTTTTGCCATAACGGGTCTTTTTGGAACAACCGGATGAACAACTGAATCATCCGCAGCTGGCTGCTCCATCGAGTGGCGCAGGCATTTGTGGGGCGGACACCTAATTGGTCGGTTTCCTCTGTGTTCAGGGTGCTCTTGCGTACACTTTTCACCAGGTGCCCGACTTTCACTAACAGCCTATTAATGTTGTCGTGCTCGTTAATGGCGTCTTTGATCGCCAGCTGAAGCATGTGAATGGGGCATCTCAGATGTAAATTTGACACAGTAAAGTACTGATTTATCATGGTTTGTACATTAGTGGTTATCACTTCCACATCGACTTGCGAGGGCGCAGGTGGTCCCTCATCCTCCTCTTCATGTTCTGCGCTGCTGCTGGCATCCGCGGTCACTTCACCTTCCGCCTCCTCTTCAGTGCCAGGGAGGAGGTTAAATGCCTTGATCATGTTGCTGGCACTGTCAGTGACGACCCAAATCACACGTCGTTGCACGTTCCAATATTTCAGTACACTTTCATACTTTTGGTAAATAGGATCTGCGGCATGGTGCCCCTGTATGTGCTCACAGCCCAACAAAACCGCGTGCCTCCGGAACGTCCCATCAATGAAACTGGCCACGATGCCAAGGAAGCTGTGCCCTCTTCTACTGGTCCAAATGTCCGCTGACAGAATGAGCCCATCACCATTTTGCAGTAGGTCTTGCAGTTTGGCTTCCATCTCTTCCAGGGCATGTGGCATGAGTGTGTCCTGTACGGTGTTGTAGCATGGGGGGGTGTAGCCCGTTTGAGCTGCGCTGGTGAAGTGTTGCATCCCTTCACGTTCTCCTTTACTCAGCGGTTCATAGTCCATGTAAATCATTTTAAAAAATGCTACATCCAGCTCTCTTTTTCTCTCCCTTGTTATGGTTGGGCCTTTGTGTGCAGTGAAGAAACTTTTAAATTCCTCAACCCTTTTCTCTTGTTGCTGGTGCTGCTCCTCTTGCTCTATAAAATACAAATTCATGGACGACACAAATTAAATTAAACAAACCATATATTAGGCCTACTTTGAATGACAAAACGAATTTGTTTGAATATTAGGCTATATTTACTTTACACTTTTGTTACAAGTTACCCTATTCAACTTGCTAACCTTTTGCTTTCTTCCCAGCGTGTTCACGTGCACACTTTCGTGTTTTCGAGAGATGTGTCTTTTTAGATTCCAAAATAAATCTTTACTGACTGAAACGATGTCACCACATTCTTTTTCTTGAACCACATTATCATTGTTAGTTAGTTATATATTAATAGTACACCTGTATGACTTCTCATTTTCCTTTTTGAAGTACTTGGTGAACTCCATTATTGAGCCGAGTTTTGACTGAAAATAGTCTACTGTTGATGACTGTGCAAGACACAGATGGATTCTGGGTCAGGCTTGAGCATGCTTCAGACTCGTGGTGTGAGTGGAGCGAAATTGGAGCGGGACATAGGGCGACACTCCGTCCTTTTAAAAATGCCGTTCTGCCCTCTGTCCAAAATCCGTCCGCTTGCGCTCCCCGCTCGCTCCCGCTCCACTCTGCTCACATGCTCTGGTTTTGCGTTATCTGTATCTATCTGATGCATCGTAAGGTGCATTCGCCCTAGATCTGTATCTCCTGTACTAAAAACAGAAGTGTGCTGATGGAGCAGTTCACGAATGGAATGAAGTTCGGCGGGTTCAAAACCTCTCTCTTCTTCGGGCCTCCCGAGTGGCTCAGTGGTCTAAGGCACTGCATCGCAGTGCTAGAGGCGTCACTACAGACCCGGGTTCGATCCCGGGCTGTATCACAACCAGACGTGATCGGGAGTCCCATAGGGCGGCGCACAATTGGCCCAGCGTCGTCTGGGTTAGGGAGGGGCTTTACTTGGCTCATCGCACTCTAGCAACTCCTTGTGGCGGGCTGGGCGCCTGCAGACTGACCTTGGTCGTCAGGTGAACAGTGTTTCCTCTCTTCCAAACCCAATTGCGCCACAAGGGTGTTTACAGACCAGGGTGGGGTGATGCTCTCTTCACTGTCTACCTCCACCTGATTGAACAGAGTGCCAATTTTCATGCCCCGTTTTAGATTTTGGGCCATGTGATGGAAATGTTTGTTTTTGTGCTTTTCTAATAGGCAATCTCTGTGTTCTATTCATGTGCTTTTCTAATAACCGTTTTCTGTGTTCATGCAAGTGACTGACTGAGCGAATCCTCATTATCTGCAATTTGGCAGTACGCCCAGACCCTTGTTTTGAGAACGAAAGATATCTCTGTTTCAAGGTCTCAGCTTAGAGAAGAAACCTTGTGAGGTATTGGTCTATCACATGCATGACCCAGTATTGGTCGAAGCAAAAGTTAATTATGAATTAATTATGAATAAGCTAAATCATGCAAATATGACTTGTCTTCAGTTTAGAACTAACGGCGACTGCCCCGGGAGAGCTCCTGATCGACATGTGTACATGGTGCATTGAGTTGTTTGGAACCTCTCCAGCACGCTGATAATGAACAATTATTCATTTAAGATTGACTTCGGGTGTCCCTGTGTAAGAATTTCCACGACTGCCTCATCAGTCACATTAATTACATGCACTGGCATAAACCCCTGATCATCTGTACACATGACGCGAGCCACCAGGACATCGCAATGGTTGGGCAGAGAGGAAGAGGGTTCCAGCATACCTTTAGTATACTTGTTGGGAAGACCCGCGCCTGGGATAATGACTTCGCTGCGGGGTGGGACAACTGTATCAGAGTGAACAGTAACACGTTTGGGTTGGTTAGCATCACACAATAAGAGAGGCAGCTTCTTTCCCATTAGTTGGCAGCATCTTTCCCCCATCAACTCTGTGTCTTCATTAGTTATTTTTAGCCATATACACTACCAGTCAAAAGTTTTAGAACACCTACTCATTCAAGGGTTTTTCTTTATTTTTACTATTTTCTACATTTTAGAATAATAGTGAAGACATCAAAACTATGAAATAACACATATGGAATCATGTAGTGACCAAAGAAGTGTTAAACAAATCAAAATATATTTTATATTTGAGATTCTTCAAATAGCCACCCTTTGCTTTGATGACAGCTTTGCACACTCTTGGCATTCTTTCAACCAGCTTCATGAGGTAGTCACCTGGAATGCATTTCAATTAACAGGTGTGCCTTCTTAAAAGTTAATTTTTGGAATTTCCTTCCTTCTTAATACGTTTGAGCTGATCAGATGTGTTGTGACAAGGTAGGGGGGTATACAGAAGATAGCCCTATTTGATAAAAGACCAAGTCCATATTATGGCAAGAACAGCTCAAATAAGCAAAGAGAAACGACAGTCCATCATTACTTTAAGACATGAAGGTCAGTAAATACGGAAAATGTGAATGTTTCTTTAAGTGCAGTCGCAAAAACCATCAAGCACTATGATGAAACTGTCTCTCATGAGGACCGCCACAGGAATGGAAAGTCCAGAGTTACCTCTACTGCAGAGGATAAGTTCATTAGAGTTACCAGCCTCAGAAATTGCAGCCCAAATAAATGCTTCACAGAGTTCAAGTAACAGACACATCTCAACAACAACTGTTCAGAGGAGTCTGTGTGAATCAGGCCTTCATCGTCGAATTGCTGCAAAGAAACCACTACTAAAGGACACCAATAAGAAGAAGAGACTTGCTTGGGCCAAGAAACACAAGCAATGGACATTAGACCGGTGGAAATGTGTCCTTTGGTCTGATGAGTCCAAATTGGAGGTTTTGGTTCCAACTGTCGTGTCTTTGTGAGACTCGGTGTGGGTGAACAGATGATCTCTGCATGTGTATTTCCCACCGTAAAGCATGGAGGAGGAGGTGTTATGGTGTGGGGGTGCTTTGCTGGTGACACTGTGATTTATTTAGAATTCAAGGCACACTTAACCGGCATGGCTACCACAGCATGCTGCAGCGATACGCCATCCCATCTGGTTTGGGCTTAGTGGGACTATCATTTGTTTTTCAACAGGACAATGACCCAAAACACACCTCCAGGCTGTGTAAGGGCTATTTTACCAAGAAGGAGAGTGATGGAGAGCTGCATCAGATGACCTGGCCTCCACAATCCTCCGACCTCAACCAAATTGAGATGGTTTGGGATGAGTCAGACCGCAGAGTGAAGGAAAAGCAGCCAACAAGTGCTCAGCATATGTGGGAACTCCTTCAAGACTGTTGGAATAGCATTCCAGGTGAAGCTGATTGAGAGAATGCCAAGAGTGTGCAAAGCTGTCATCAAGGCAAAGGTTGGCTATTTGAAGAATCTCAAATATAAAATATATTTGATTTGTTTAACACTTTTTTGGTTACTACATGATTCCATACAGTGAGGGAAAAAAGTATTTGATCCCCTGCTGATTTTGTACCTTTGCCCACTGACATAGAAATAATCAGTCTATAATTTTAATGGTAGGTTTATTTTAACAGTGAGAGACAGAACAACAACAACAAAAATCCAGAAAAATGCATGTCAAAAATGTTATAAATTGATTTGCATTTTAATGAGGGAAAACATGACTCAGTACTTGGTGGCAAAACCCTTGTTGGCAATCACAGAGGTCAGATGTTTCTTGTAGTTGGCCACCAGGTTTTCACACATCTCAGGAGGGATTTTGTCCCACTCCTCTTTGCAGATCTTCTCCAAGTCATTAAGGTTTTGAGGCTGACGTTTGGCAACTCCAACCTTCAGCTCCCTCCACAGATTTTCTATGGGATTAAGGTCTGGAGACTGGCTAGGCCACTCCAGGACCTTAATGTGCTTCTTCTTGAGCCACTCCTTTGTTGCCTTGGCCGTGTGTTTTGGGTCATTGTTATGCTGGAATAGCCATCCACGACCCATTTTCAATGCCCTGGCTGAGGGAAGGAGGTTCTCACCCAAGATTTGACGGTACATGGCCCCGTCCATCGTCCCTTTGATGTGGTGAAGTTGTCCTGTCCCCTTAGCAGAAAAACACCCCCAAAGCATAATGTTTCCACCTCCATGTTTGACGGTGGGGATGGTGTTCTTGGGGTCATAGGCAGCATTCCTCCTCCTCCAAACACGGCGAGTTGAGTTGATGCCAAAGAGCTCCATTTTGGTCTCATCTGACCACAACACTTTCACCCAGTTCTCCTCTGAATCATTCAGATGTTCATTGGCAAACTTCAGACGGGCCTGTATATGTGCTTTCTTGAGCAGGGGGACCTTGCGGGCGCTGCAGGATTTCAGTCCTTCACGGCGTAGTGTGTTACCAATTGTTTTCTTGGTGACTATGGTCCCAGCTGCCTTGAGATCATTGACAAGATCCTCCCGTGTAGTTCTGGGCTGATTCTCACCGTTCTCATGATCATTGCAACTCCACGAGGTGAGATCTTGCATGGAGCCCCAGGCCGAGGGAGATTGACAGTTCTTTTGTGTTTCTTCTATTTGCGAATAATCTCACCAACTGTTGTCACCTTCTCACCAAGCTGCTTGGCGATGGTCTTGTAGCCCATTCCAGCCTTATGTAGGTCTACAATCCTGTCCCTGACATCCTTGGAGAGCTCTTTGGTCTTGGCCATGGTGGAGAGTTTGGAATCTGATTGATTGATTGCTTCTGAGGACAGGTTTGTTTTATACAGGTAACAAGCTGAGATTAGGAGCACTCCCTTTAAGAGTGTGCTCCTAATCTCAGCTTGTTACCTGTATAAAAGACACCTGGGAGCCAGAAATCTTTCTGATTGAGAGGGGGTCAAATACTTATTTCCCTCATTAAAATGCAAATCAATTTATAACATTTTTGACATGCGTTTTTCTGGATTTCTTTGTTGTTATTCTGTCTCTCACTGTTCAAATACACCTTAAAATTATAGACTGATCATTTCTTTGTCAGTGGGCAAACGTACAAAATCAGCAGGGGATGAAATACTTTTTTCCCTCACTGTATGTGTTATTTCATAGTTTTAATGTATACAATGTAGAAAATAGTAAAACTTTTGACCAGTAGTGTATGCTTGGGGGCAAAGGAAACTTGAGCCGCGTTATCAACTAGTAGATGAGTGTACCAGCCACCTAGTTTAGCATTGAGGTACACCCTGGAAGTGTTCTTGTCACATGGAGAGGCCAGTCTAGAAGAAGGAGGAAGGGGGGCGAGCATTTGGCCTGCCGTTTAAGGCCCATCTAATATCCCAGTAGGTAGGAGCAATTTCATCGCGTACGACGTTTACAGCCATATTCCCAGCAGATTTTCCCCGACCTCTGTTCCCTCAGTAATAAATAAACCTGCTTTGTCCCCGAGCGGCGATGGCACTAGTCCCGTGTACCGGGTCGGCCAGTCAATTGGGGGGGGGGGGGGGGTTACCTCGGCATGCAAGGATTTGATCTCTTGTCGAAGCCCTTCTACTACACCAAGCAAAACCTCAATTTGAGCATCACTAGTTGATGGAGAGAGTATCCAACACGCCCCGAACTCTGGCATCGGGGCTTATGCGACTATCTTCCAAACTCCTGATGATTTCCATCTTGGATGCAATACTTATGACCTGCTCCAACATAGCAGGCCTAGAGACTGACTCGCGAGTCCACACTAACTATTCTGAACAAAAATATAAAACGCAACACGTAAAGTGTTGGTCCCATGTTTGATGAGCTGAAATAAAAGAGCACAAAAATGCACAAATCTATTTACATCCCTGTTAGTGACCATTTATCTTATGCCAAGATAATTCATCCACCTGAAAGGTGTGGCATATTAAGAAGCTGATTAAACAGCATGATCATTACACAGGTTCACCTTGTGCTGGGAACAGTAAAAGGCCACTAAAATGCGTAGTTTTGTTACATAACACAATGCTACAGATGTGCCAAGTTTTGAGGGAGAGTGCAATCGGCATACTGACTGCAGGAATGTCCACCAGAGCTGTTGCCAGAGAATTGAATGTTATTTTCTCTACCATAAGCCGCCTCCAACGTCGTTTTAGAGAATTTGGCAGTACGTCCAACTGGCCTCGTGTAACCACGCCAGCCCAGGACCTCCACATCCGGCTTCTTCACCTGCGGGATCGTCTGAAACCAGCCACCCAGACAGCTGATGAAATTGTGGGTTTGCACAACCGAAGAATTTCTGCAGAAACTGTCAGAAACCGTCTCAGGGAAGCTCATCTGCGTGCTCGTCATCCTGACCAAGGTCTTGACCTGACTGCAGTTCGGCGTCGTAACCGACTTCAGTGGGCAAATGCTCACCTTCGATGGCTACTGGCACGCTGGAGAAGTGTGCTCTTCACGGATTCATCCTGGTTAAAACTGTACTGGGCAGATGGCAGACAGCGTGTATGGCGCCGTGTGGGTGAGCGGTTTGCTGATGTCAACTTTGTGAACAGAGTGCCCCATGGTGAAGGTGGGGTTATGGTATGGGCAAGCATAAACTACGGACAACGAACACAATTGCATTTAATCTATGGCAATTTGAATGCACCGTGATGAGATTCTGAGGCCCATTGTCAAGCCATTCATCCGCCGCCATCACCTCATGTTTCAGCATGATAATGCATGGCCCCATGTCGCAAGGACCTGTACACAATTCCTGGAACCTGAAAATGTCCCAGTTCTTCCATGGCCTGCATATTCACCAGACATGTCACCCATTGAGTCTTACCTGGTTAATAAAGGTGAAATAAATAAAAAATGCTCTGGATCAACGTGTACGACAACGTGTTCCAGTTCCCGCCAATATCCAGTAACTTTGCACAGCCATTGAAGAGGAGTGGGACAACGTTCCACAGGCCACAATCAACAGCCTGATCAACTCTATGCGAAGGAGATGTGGCAAATGGTGGTCACACCAGATACTGACTGGTTTTCTGAATCACGCCCCTACCTTTTTTTAAAGGTATCTGTGACCAACAGATACATATCTGTATTCCCAGTCATGTGAAACCCATAGATTAGGGCCTAATTTATTTATTTCAATAGACTGATTTTCTTATAAAAACTGTAACTCAAAAAATCTTTGAAATTGTTGCATGTTGCGTTTATAGTTTTGTTCAGTATAGTATGATATGTTACGTTTGGTATGGTTACATAAGACAGATGGTTACTTAAGGCAAAAACTAAAGTAGGGTGGTTGGTTGGGGTGGATGTATAACTCGAACGTCTAGCAACCCAAGGGTTGTGTATTCGAATCTCATCACAGACAACTTCAGCATTTTAGCTAACCCTTCCCCTAACGTAACCCTTTTAGCCAACCCTAACCCTAACCCTTCCCCTAACCATAACCCTTTAACCCAACTCCTAAACATAACCCTAACCTTAACCCCTGGCGTAGCTAACATTAGCCAGTTAGCTAACGTTAGCCACCTAGATAGAATTCGTAACATATCATACGTTTTGAAATTCAAAACATATTGTATGTTTTGTAAATTCGTAACATATCATCGAAATGGGTGATGGACATCTACAATTTAATAAATACCATACAGAACCTAACCTCATCATACTAAATGTAGTGTCTCAGATTTACGTACAGAATAATACGAAATGCTCTGAGACCAGGTTCTTAATTCGCATGTCCAAGAACACAATACAACATGCAGCTGGTCTGTTCCCAAAAACTGGGGAGATGGCTTGCACTCCTAGCAACCCCACTATCTTATCTGTTTCCGCAAATTCCTCCTCACTACCCGTCTTCGTCGCAGGCTTCCAGATCACACCCATAGTTCATTGCATTTTGGTACACCAGAAGTACAGTCATTTGTAATGGAACGCTGCGTTTGCCTTGCAGCATTGTGTGCAGTCAGTTGCATTGCGGTCTGTGTGGTGCATAACGCCTTGATCACACCGATAGTGCTTCACGCAAAATAGAATACAGCATCATCTGGAATTGTATGCTTGTATGCAACAAAAGGTCAACATTCACCCTCTGCTACCATTTCTGTCAAACCTTAACGCATACAGTTTGACACATTCGTTCGATAAATCCAATGTATGCACCACACAGAACACACTGCAATGCTGCAAGGCAAACGCAGCGTTCCCATTGGAAATTAATGTACGGTACTTCTGGTGTACCAAAATGAAATGGCGCTGTTAACAGAAGGTGAATGTTGAACTTTTGTTGCACACATATCCAGATGATGCTGCGTACCATTTTGCGCAGAACACTGTCGGTGTGATCGAGGCGTAAGGGGAGTGCAATGCGGATACTTGCAAAAAGCTACAAGACCAACGTTCATCAAAGCACAGCTCCCCTGCGATCTGGCTCTGCTTTATATCAGTTTCTGAGTCCCGGGCAGAGGCAGGCACAGGTGCACGCAATTAGTTCATAATTTAGTGACGTCCTCCCTTACAAGCTGTCTCACAGCTTCACCACAGTATCATCATTATTATGACCACTCAAACTAATGAGCACCAATTAACAATCAAACTTAACATGAAAGTTAAATAAAAAAAGATCAGGACAACTCTTGGATAATTGGTGAAGTTGACAGATGCTCAGTTGAGTCACATTTCTTTTGAATAATGATAGTACAGTCACAGTACACCAGCAGTCAATTGGACCATCCACTCACCTCCAGTCCAGACCACCCAAATAACCACCATAATTAGATTAAGCCATCACTGACAGGGACATTGTAGTTTGCAATTCAACCAATTATTCCCCTCCTCTCTATCTCTCTCTTTTTGTAGCCAACCCCCTATTACTTCATTGTGTCTTGACCCCCTCTTCCCCGATCCTTTCACTTCCCTGTTCCCTTTCTTCCCCCTTTTTCCCCTTATTTTATTTATTTAACAAACATCAACACTCCCTTTCCCTTTGACTCTCATCCACCTGAGGAAAAGCCTGTTCATTCTGTTCATCAAGACACATCCAGACATAATTTAAATTAAACCAAATTGAAATGAATACAACTGGATATTTTATGTTTAGTCGATAACAATACACTTTACTATTAAATTCTGTATGATATTCTGATCTATGACCTTTTTGATCAATTACCTTTTACATCACCCTTTATGTAGTATGATTGCTAAAGTAGGCCGATAGATGATTTGTGAAGCATATCTATAGTGCTTGAATCTTCTATACGTTTTTCTTCCTTTAAAATTTGACAAATACGTTTAACAAGTGTGTACAAATGTAACCATCTTGCAAGTAAAATGTATCAATATGACTTTTACATTCTGCAACATTGTCGCGCTGACTGAAGTAAGCGGGATTGCCCGCCTACCGTTTTTGGGCCAGTCAAATGAGATAGGGCGATGCGGAAGTCATAGTTCCGTTAACTTCAGTTCAGTCCGAAACTCGTGGTAGCGGCAGAACGGTGACACGCTTTCACATCTCAACACCTCGACTAAACCGGCTTTGCCTCATACACAAAAAAAGTGAGTACAATAGATACACAGGGGGACAGACACATAAATTGAATATGAAAACTATTCGAAATGAAATGGATAGGCAATTGTTAGGCTACTTTTATTTTAGTTTAAAGGAGATACGAGCAAGTGTGCTTAGTCACACTCACTCACTCACCCACCCACAAAACAATAAACAATAGTGGTGGAGCATACTGTAGCCAAGTTTTTAATATATATTCATAAAAAGGTGTGTTTGAAGTCATGTGTTCTTTATAGACCGTTTAAATGTTGATATAACATGTTATAGTGTATTTATGACACCAGTGTCTCAATAACTAACTGTCCCACAGAGAGAGAGGAAGAGATTCGAAAGTGGATTTACTGTAGCCTACTATTTGGTGGACTATTATGTAATGTGCAGTAGACAAGTATAGCAATGTAGCCTAATACTTGGCAAGGAAAGGGAACATGTTGAGATCTGTGTGAAAATTGAGAAAGGTATTTATTTCCTGTGTATTGTACCACAATAGGGTGTGTAAGACAAGCATGCAATGACATGAAGTAATGCTTTGTTCAATATTACACTGAGAATAGTGTGTCTTGGATACTGCCAAGGCTCAGTTAAAAAACGTTGTCATGTGTCTCTAGTCCAATTTGGGTGACTGCTCTGTTCACATGAACTATAATTACAGGAGCTATTTTTAAATGTCTAATCAGTGAAGGTCAGGGAAAACTTTTGAAGCAGTTTTTTACATCAGGTGACAGGTGTACAGAAACATTTGTAACAATCGACAGGTATGTATTTTTGTCATGAGCATTTATAAACAGCCTTATGGTGGACAGAGGTTAAGCAGCTGTGGAGTTAGTTTAGAGGGAGTCTGTGTCTTGTACAGCTAACATTTGTTTTGGACAAACTAATTATCTACTTCTGTTCACTAAGTGCTGACCGGCATTTCTGAGTGGATAGTGACTTGTTTTTCAACACCCGAGGAAAACATCATTTCCTGAAGCCGTAGAAATTAGCACAGGAATTTTTGAAGTTATAATAACAGTTCATTGTGGCATACTTAGAAAATAATCAATGCATCAGCTGTGCAAACTGAACTGCAGACCTTGACCTATACTCAGATATGCAGTGTGAAAGATTTGATCCTTGACCCACTATTATTTGCTCATTTGGAGAGGTTAGGAAGGAAGTCAGAGTTGAAAGTCGGTCCCCATTGTTGCTGTTGTTTTTCCTTCCTTAGTAAGTCCCATATAATTAGTACCCACCCAATTGGATGTACTATGAAAACAGGTTGATTACCAGATGGTTAGTGCCATGTTGTCCTCTTGGTGAACTCTAAGTTGGTGCTGTTGGGCTTGTAATGTCCCCTGAGCCCTGGACGTATTTAGCTCACCTCAGCCCTGGGTCACACTGGAGACGGGAGAAGGGGGCCTATAATGAGTACCTCAGTACGTGTGTGTCTGAGGTTGGAGGGTCATGGGTTGTGTGTCCTGTTGTTCTCCAGGTGTGTGACTCCCACACCCACCTCCATCATCTCCTTCTATCCCTCCCCTCCCTCCCTCTCTACCCTCTGCTCTCCTCTCCTGGCTGCCTGTGATTCACTACCACCCGTGTTAAATATTTGTTAAAGAGTCTGCCACAGCCACACCTGCTCCAGGTGTGATCAGTCAGCCAGATAACCAGTGGGCAAGAAGTCTGACTGAGGGAGGAGAGGGGAGGGGTGTAAGATAGAGGTCAGGTGACATGCTGGAGCAGGTGGTGCTCTGGCCCTCAGGGTACACCATTTACTACCCAGGTCACAGTGTGGAGGTGTGACCGACGGCATGACGTACAGCACTGAAATATCATGTTTTGAATGACAAGGCAGTATTACTCATGAACTACTCCCCAGCAGAACATTTGTGCTCTCCCTTTTCAACTGAAATAAGAGTCCCTGTCGGATACGGATACAATTTCTTGGCAATGTCTGTTTTAGAACCTGTTTTCTTCTATGGTGTTTACTGATGTCCCAGGCAACTATGCTAAAAAAGCTAACCTCTACGCACATTCCAAAAGGAACCATGGAAGACAATACTTAGTCTGGAAGCAAAACAAATCCGACGTCACACTGACTTTATCTACAATAGTGGGTAATCTCACCTGCATAACGGGGCTAATTGACTAACTGCTCTTGCAACAGTGTTGTGGTCTATACACTCAGTCTTACGCCAATCAGTCTCAATGTGTTTTTGTGTCAACGTCAACCGTGTCTGACGGGCAGAGGTCATGTGTACATATTAACCTGCAACATGGTTTAAAGTGAACTAGATGTACACACATGGGCATGCATGGACGCACACTCACAAAGCCCCTAGTCCAACCATTTGAAAGCACTTTTCCCTTTACAGAGGTGTGTAGGTAGAGACATGCCTGAGCTCTGTCTTCGCCAGTCAGAGTTTTGGCTAACTCCTTCAGAAACTCTATTTATTCCTTCCTGGACATGAAAACTCTGTTTGAGTCTGGACTTCTGCTAGCTCACTCACTCCTGTGTCACGTCTCAACTCACAATGATTTAGTTGTTGTATAATTATACTTCTGCTTATTTTCAATGGAAAAGGAATGTAAAAATAGGCAGTGTCAAAACCAATGAAATTCAACAGAGCATGAAAGGCTTGACTGCACCATGCATGCCATAATGTGTGTCTATGACTATTTGTATTGTCAGTTCAGGAAAAGCAACATGGGGGTGAGTCTATGAGTCAGTAGGACACACTGTTAGTCCTGTCCTGTACCCCCCCCCCCCTCCCCTCCCTCCAAAGTCCTACAGTATGGTACATTTTTGCCAGGTGGTTGACAAATGTGGCAGCACCAATCAGTCAAGCCTTCAAGGCTCCAGTGAAAGGCTCAGTCACTTGGAGGTGGTGTTGGGTTGAGTTCCAACGCGTCCCTGGGTGTCTCTGGCTCTGCCTGGCTCTGCTGCTCTCTCCTCACCAGGCACGGTGGCACCAGCCCAAGCACCAGCCTACAGTACTAAGCCCTATAGACAGATCAGTCTGAAGACATGCCAGCGTTTACACGGTTTTACAGTGGGGATTCACTCGTTGATGGATATCGCTGGTAATCACAGTAAAATACCTTAATCACCTCAGCCTAGCTTGAAACCCAGAGATGAGCTAGCGCATACACTCTTAGAAAAAAAGGTGCTATCTAGAACCTAAAAGGGTTCTTTGGCTGTCCCCATAGGAGAACCCTTTGAAGAACCCGTTTTGGTCACATGTAGAACCCTTTTGAGTTCTATGTAGAACCCTTTCCACAGAGGGTTCTACATGTAACCCAAAATAGTTCTACCTGGAACCCAAAAGGGTTCTACCTGGAACCAAAAAGGGGAAAAACCGTACAGGTCTAACAGAGGCCTATCAGTTGAAACGTGTTAAAGAGGCCTGGCGCTGTCAATTATAATGACAGGCATGAATTAAGCAATATCTTCCGCTAGATTGTATCTATTTTTCTTTCATATCTCTTACTCATGGTTTGTGTATGTTTATGTGTGGTCTGGCCTCACCATCTGTGTTTGGCCCTCTCATCCCTATGTCACTTCCTGGGTGTGCAGTAGCCTGTTGTGTCAGTGAGGTGTAACGCTACTGGCATGGCTCCATATCTCTGTCCTGATCACATTCACAAAGGACAGTTTTGATACAGGATATGTGTCAGGTTTTGGCCATGACTGTTCGGGTTTTGGTCACTAGATGTCCCCATTGCACCTTTTTTGTACCTTTTGTTTTTTCTGGATCTAATTATTGTTTGCACCTGTAGGTCATTCCCTTGTTAGTATTTAAACCCTGTGTGTTCCTCAGTTCCTTGCTCAGTGTTTGTAAGTTAGCACCCAGCCCCAGCCCCAGCCTTGTGTTATATTGATATTTCTCTGGTGGGATTTTTCCAGAGGTTCTCTGGTTTAGTTATTGTGTTCTGTTTGAGTAGTCTTTTGAGGTTTGTTTTTTCCCTGCTGTTTTTTACCACTTTGTGGAGTTTCTTTGTTTTTTGGAGGTTTTCCTCTTTGTGCCTCTTGGCTTTATTTTTGGACATTGTGGATTAAGTTTCTTTGCCTGAAGATTTTGTTCTTTATTAAACCACCATCTCTAGTACTGCTGTGTCTGCCTCATCTTCTGGGTTCTGACAATTATTAGTGACGGTTTCTCGCACCGGGTCGTGACAGAAACACTGAGCCATTATTATGAACCCAGAGGCAGCCAGTACCCAGGATTTTTTTTCCATGCTGTCCCACCATGAGGGGACTGTCCAACGCCACGAAGCTGCTCTGGGTCAGCAAGAGGCCTTAATGGCTAGACATTCTCAACTTCTGTCAGAGATGCTGACTTCCATAAAGCAGATTTCGGATCGACTTTCCCCGGCAACCGCTTCTGCTCCAGTTCATCCGATTCAAGGGCCCCTGGCAGTTAATCCCCTGGCGGAACCTCGTCTGCCGCCTCCCCAACGGTTCTCAGGGGACCCAAGTGTTTGTAAGGGGTTTTTCACCCAATGTTCTCTCTCCTTTGAGCTGCAACCATCGTCGTTTCCCACCGACCGGTCCAAGATAGCATATATCATCACCCTGCTGTCGGAAAAGGCTCTAGCCTGGGCTACTGCTGTGTGGGATGCCCAAAGTCCCTGCTGTGCCAGCTACTCTACCTTTGCTGAAGAATTCAAGCGAGTGTTTCAAGGTCCTACCAACGGCCCTGACTCAGCCAAACAGCTCCTGACTCTCCGCCAAGGTCGGCGCAGCGTGACGGACTATGCCATCCAGTTCCGCACTGTGGCAGCAGCAAGTGGCTGGAACGACGAGGCGCTCACAGTGTGTTTTTTGAAGGGTCTTTCTGACACCATCCAAGATGAACTGGCCACTCGGGAACCACCGGACAACCTCGAGTCCCTTATCAAGTTGGCTTCACGCATAGACCAGCGTCTGAGAGAGAGAGAACAAAACCATAGACCGCTCACCCTAGTTCCTATCGGTTCCAACTCCGAGTCTCCACCTTTATCCTCGCTGGCTCCACCAGAACCCATGCAGGTTGGACGCATCTCCCAGGCTGAGAGAGACCGCCGGATGAGGGAGCGATGCTGTCTATATTGCGGCAAACCGGGTCATTTCCGCTCCACGTGTCCCGGGCTCCAGGGAAACGCACTCTCCCGTGCAGGCCTGGGAGGACTGTAACGGGAAACATAACCTCCTCCCATCCATCCAACTCCCGCCTGCTCATTCCTGTTACCCTTTCCTGGGACGACCACGAGGTTTCTCTTCAAGCCTTGGTAGACTCTGGAGCCGCAGGTAACTTCATGGATGGGATCTGGGCGAAGGAGAATGGCGTTCCTTCTGAACCTCTAAGTGACCCCATAAGGGTTACTACGTTGGATAGAAGTCCTTTGGGATCTGGACTTGTCACTCGTGCCACTACCCCCTTACGACTTTCAGTTTCCCAACACAAGGAAGTGATGAACTTTCATCTGATCGCCTGTTCCGAGTTTCCTCTCGTCCTTGGCTATCCCTGGCTTCACAGCCATAACCCTCACATCGACTGGTCTGTGGGCACTATCAAGCAGTGGGGTCCCACGTGCCAAGCCACTTGTATCTTCCCGAGTTCCCAGAGTTCTCCTTCCGAGTCTCTAGAATCCATCGACTTGTCCCGAGTTCCCGAGTGTTACCATGACCTCAAACTGGTATTTAGCAAACAGAGGGCCACCAAACTACCACCCCATAGACCTTACGATTGCACCATCGACCTGTTGCCGGGGACCTGCCCTCCCAGGGGTCGGATCTTTTCCCTTTCTCCTCCCGAACGAGCTGCTATGGATACCTACATCAAGGACGCTCTGACAGCAGGCCTCATGCGTCCATCTACCTCGCCGGCGGGAGCAGGGTTTTTCTTTGTGGCCAAGAAAGACGGCGGATTACGACCTTGCATCGACTACCGGGGACTCAATGCCATAACCGTCCGTAACCGGTACCCGCTACCTCTTATGGCCACAGCCTTTGAGCTGCTCCAGGAAGCAGTTGTCTTCACCAAGCTTGACCTGCGGAACGCATACCATCTTGTGCGGATCAAACCCGGGGACGAGTGGAAGACCGCTTTCAACACGCCTACTGGTCACTACGAATACTCTGTGATGCCCTTCGGCCTGACCAACGCTCCGGCTGTGTTCCAAGCGCTCATAAACGATGTGCTTAGGGATATGCTTAACATCTTCGTGTTTGTGTACTTGGATGACATCCTCATCTTTTCGAGCTCCCTTCAAGAACACACTAAGCATGTCAGACAAGTGCTCAAACGCCTCCTAGACAGCCATTTGTACGTTAAGCCGGAGAAGTGTGAATTCCATTCCTCTCGAGTACAATTCCTGGGATTTATAGTGGAACCCGGACGAGTCCAGATGGACCCCAAGAAGGTAGAGGCGGTAGCGGATTGGCCCACCCCCAAGTCCGTTAAGGAAGTTCAACGTTTCCTGGGCTTCACCAACTTTTACCGCAAGTTCATCAAGAACTTCAGCTCGGTGGCAGCCCCTCTCTCGGCGGTAACCAAGGGTGGCAACACAAGGTTTCTGTGGGGAAGAGAAGCTGAGACGGCCTTCCAAGGACTCAAGCAGCGCATCCTCTCTGCTCCCATCCTGACACTACCAACGGCGGAGGAACCTTTTGTGGTGGAGGTAGACGCATCAGAGGTTGGGGTTGGAGCTGTCCTGTCTCAGAGGGGTGAAGACAAGAAGCTTCATCCTTGCGCCTTCTTCTCTCACCGGCTTACCCCGGCCAAGAGGAATTACGATGTGGGGGACCGTGAACTCCTAGCGGTTAAGATGGCATTGAAGGAATGGAGACACTGGCTCGAGGGGGCTTCACAACCGTTTCAAGTGCTTACGGACCACAAGAATCTGGAGTATATCCAGCAGGCGAAGCGGTTGAACGCCAGACAAGCTCGATGGTCTCTTTTCTTCAGCCGATTTCAGTTTATCCTCACCTATAGACCCGGGTCGAAGAATCTCAAACCGGACGCCTTGTCACGAATCTACTCTCCTGCCATTCGAGAAGATACTGACATGACTGTCCTTCCGGCCGCTAAGATCGTGGCTCCGATCTCGTGGCAAGTGGAGGATACCGTGAAACAAGCTCAAGCCATCGAACCGGGCCCTGGTGGAGGTCCTGCTAATCGGTTGTTTGTTCCCAAGGCAGCAAGATCCCAAGTCCTTCGGTGGGGGCACTCCTCTCGCCTCACCTGTCACCCGGGCGTAGGCCGCACCTTGGAGTTCATCCAGCGTAAGTTCTGGTGGCCCACCATGAAGGAAGACGTTGCCACTTTCATCAAGGCCTGTTCCGTGTGCTGCCAGGGCAAATCTTCTCACCTTCGCCCTCAAGGACTCCTTCACCCTCTATCTATTCCCCACCGACCCTGGTCCCATATCTCATTGGACTTTATCACTGGCCTTCCTCCGTCCCATGGTAATACTACGATCCTAGTCATCATCGACAGGTTTTCTAAGGCGGCCAGGTTTGTTCCTTTGACCAAATTACCTTCTGCCAAGGAAACAGCTGAGTTGGTGATTAACCATGTGTTCCGAGTCTTTGGGATCCCGCAAGATATGGTTTCCGACAGAGGTCCCCAGTTCGCCTCAAGGTTTTGGAAGGCCTTCTGCCAACTCATAGGGGCCACGGCCAGTTTATCTTCCGGGTACCATCCGGAGTCCAATGGCCAAACTGAGAGGATGAATCAGGAGCTGGAAACCACCCTCAGATGCATGGTTTCCAACAACCCGTCCACTTGGTCATCCTTCATTGTTTGGGCCGAGTACGCGCACAACACCTTGTGCTCCTCCTCCACTGGTATGTCCCCGCATGAGTGTCAGTTTGGCTATGCGCCTCCATTGTTCCCGGACCAGGAGGCAGAAGTCCGAGTACCTTCAGCCTCGAGGTTCATCAGACGCTGTCGGCTTACGTGGAAGAAGGCACGTCTTAATCTTCTGCGTTCCTCTCAGCAGTACCAACGACAAGCCAACAGAGGTCGCCGTCCCGGTCCTACCCTGTACCCCGGCCAGAGAGTATGGCTCTCAAC
The DNA here is from genome assembly GCF_964263955.1 of Coregonus lavaretus. Classification (NCBI taxonomy): domain Eukaryota; kingdom Metazoa; phylum Chordata; class Actinopteri; order Salmoniformes; family Salmonidae; genus Coregonus; species Coregonus lavaretus. Next base: position 42,568,131 of record NC_139991.1, on the reverse strand, counting down.
TAAGAACCTACCTCTACGGGTGGAGTCTCGCAAGCTGTCCCAGAGGTTCATCGGTCCCTTTAAGATTGCCAGGAGAGTCAATCCCGTTACTTTTCGCCTGCACTTACCCAGATCCCTTAAGATCAATCCAACATTTCACATTTCTTTATTAAAACCTGTTGTTTTTTCTCCCCTTATTCCGGCAGGCAGACCTCCCCCTCCGCCCCGTGTCATCGGTGGCCAGTCGGCTTATACCGTCCACCGGATACTGGATTCCCGCCGGGTGCAGCGGTCCTGGCAGTATCTGGTGGACTGGGAAGGCTACGGTCCCGAGGAGCGCTCCTGGGTTCCTGCCAAGGACATACTGGACCCTGACCTCATTCGTCAGTTCAGGGCCCTCCACCCTGAGAAGGCTGGTAGGAACGTCAGGAGCCGTTCCTAGGAGGGGGATTCTGTCAGGTTTTGGCCATGACTGTTCGGGTTTTGGTCACTAGATGTCCCCATTGCACCTTTTTTGTACCTTTTGTTTTTTCTGGATCTAATTATTGTTTGCACCTGTAGGTCATTCCCTTGTTAGTATTTAAACCCTGTGTGTTCCTCAGTTCCTTGCTCAGTGTTTGTAAGTTAGCACCCAGCCCCAGCCCAAGCCTTGTGTTATATTGATATTTCTCTGGTGGGATTTTTCCAGAGGTTCTCTGGTTTAGTTATTGTGTTCTGTTTGAGTAGTCTTTTGAGGTTTGTTTTTTCCCTGCTGTTTTTTACCACTTTGTGGAGTTTCTTTGTTTTTTGGAGGTTTTCCTCTTTGTGCCTCTTGGCTTTATTTTTGGACATTGTGGATTAAGTTTCTTTGCCTGAAGATTTTGTTCTTTATTAAACCACCATCTCTAGTACTGCTGTGTCTGCCTCATCTTCTGGGTTCTGACAATTATTAGTGACGGTTTCTCGCACCGGGTCGTGACAATATGGTAAGATTTGCCACAAGTGAAAGTCATTATTATTGTGAGGAAAGATGATAAGCAGGATTTTAAAGTAGATTGCGACTTAGCATAGTGGAAAGAATTTTAGATGATATCTTATCAAGTGCCAATAGTCTTCCCCTCCACCCCCTGTCCTGGCCCATGTCAAAATAGGACAGTGTTAACAACTCAGTAGTGTGTTCAGTGAAGTGAAACTTTCTCAGTGCAAAGTTCAAAGTGTACTTTAAGTTCACAACAAACACAGCTGGATCCTATCTGTTGCTTTACATGGGTATAGATTTTTGGCCTACCTCACAGTCCCTGCTGGTCACATGCCCTATGACCTATGTACTTCTCCTCTCCTGCCAGTTGCCTGCTCCTGGAGAGAGTTGGATCAGAGAGGTAATAATTAGCTCTCTCTGTTCTACTGTCTGGAACATTGAGTGCTGTGCTATACTCCAGTCCACCTGGGCCTGTTCCACACTAACAGTCTCTGGAAGACGAGGGTAGAGCCCTACCGATATCTTTTCTTGGGTCCGATTCCGATTTTTTGGGAGGCAAAACGTACCGATGTCGATTATATCTGCCGATACACTGTTTTACAGTGGGTAAATGAAAAAGTGTCATTTTCCCACACTGAATTCTCATAAATTACCATCCAAAAGAGCAATTGTCCAATAAATATGCTTCAAATGTTGATTTCATACATTGTGACAATAATTGTGACAGTAGTCCCCTGTAGCTCAGTTGGTAGAGCATGGCGCTTGCAACGCCAGGGTTGTGGGTTTGTTTCCCACGGGGGGCCAGTATGAAAATGTATGCACTCACTAACTGGATAAGAGCGTCTGCTAAATTACTAAAATGTAAAATGCAATGACACATCATGAGAATGCCCGCAAGTGTTCAGATAAGCATGAGTCCCTTTTTTCATCCTATTTATTGAATATTGGTTATTGCTGGAGTTATCGGCCGATACCAATATAGCGTTAAAAGGACAAAATCGGCTGATAATATCGGTGAACTGATATATCGGTCGGGCTCTACAAGTGAGTGAAGTTGGCTTGATTCTTGCCTAAATAACTCTAAGTTTTGAGGTGACATTGATGACACAGTGAAAATGAATGACAAACAACAGTGAACATTCATTCAATATGAGCTAGAATTGATCATGGCTAGTTTTGGGGTTTCATCAGTAAACTGCTGGTCTGTAATCTATTGCTGAGGAGGAATGTTTGTTTGGGTTAAGCTGGATCTACATGCCACTCCACTCTATCTTAACAGCAGTAGCCTTGTCCAACTCAACTCACACTCTTAAAATACTTGACTGCACACTACACTCTGTGTGAGCTGATGTAGACGGTGACGCACACAAACACACGCAAAGTATAAATAGACACAGCACTGTTGTGGGACTGACAGTTTTCACCCGCTCATGATATTTCAGTTGTGGATTGTTTGTTCTTCGTGACCTCAGTAGGGAAGACACTTTTGTCAAGTAAAGTAAATCAGCTCTCATTTAATTTATTGTTGCTTTGAAAGATATGTTAACACAGCAAGCTCTTTTTTTATGGGTCTGTTTTGTTATACTGAACAAAAATATAAACGCAACATGCAACAATTTCAACAAGTTACAGTTCATATAAGGAAATCAGTCAATTGAAATAAATTCATTAGGCCCTAATCTATGGATTTCACATGACTGGGCAGGGGCGCAGCCATGGGTTGGCCTGGGAGGGCATAGGCCCAACCACTTGGGAGCCAGGCCCACCCACTGGGGAGCCAGTCCCAGCCAGTCAGAATTAGTTTTTCCCCACAAAAGGGCTTTATTACTCGCTCCGACTGGCCGTTGGACTGAGGGTGGAAACTGGAGGACAGGAGACCAGCTGGCGCTTGCCCAGGAGTCTTGTTCTGCGCACAGATCGTGCAGGCGGCGACGAACGCGGAGACGTCAGGAACCATGGTAGGCCACCAAAAGCATTGTTGCACAAAGGCCAGGGTCCGACGGGAGCCCGGGTGGCAGGCAAGCCTGCAGGAGTGGGCCCACTCCAGGACCGAGGAGCGGACAGTGTCAGGAACAATCATCCGGGGTTCGGCTGGGAACGCTGCGCCTCCCCGACCTACTTCCCTATTCCCCAACTGAGAGCTGTCGCCAAGCACGAGGTGGAAGGATTGTCTCGGATTCCGGGGTTGTAGCCGTGGGGCTATATCGGCGTGATAGTGCATCTGGTTTAACATTCTTGGATCCCGGTCGTTATGAGAGGGAGAAGTTGAACCGGGTGAAAAGCAGGGCCCACCTAGCTTGCCTGGAATTGAGACGCTTGGCAGTGCGGAGATATTCCAAGTTCTTGTGGTCTGTCCACACAATGAACGGATGTTCCGCTCCATCCAGCCAGTGCCTCCACTCCTCCAACGCCATCTTCACCGCGAGAAGCTCACGATTCCCCACATCGTAATTCCTCTCCGTGGTGTTGAGGCGATGGGAGAAGAAGGCGCAGGGATATAACTTGAGGTCCAGGACCGAACGCTCGGACAGGACCGCCCCCACTCCGACATCTGAAGCATTGGCCTCCACCACAAACTGGTGGGATGGATCAGGATGAACTAAGATGGGAGCAGTGGTGAAACTGTGTTTGAGGTCCAGGAACGCCCGGTCAGCAGCTGGGGACCATGTGAACGGAACCTTGGGAGAGGTGAGTGCAGACAGGGGGGAAGCCAGGGTGCTGTAACCCTGGATAAAGCGCCGATAAAAGTTGGCGAATCCCAGGAAACATTGCAGCTGCATTGGCTGGGGCCAATCCACCACTGCTCTCACCTTCCCGGGATCCATCAGTACACTCCCTGCAGCGATGATGTAGCCCAGAAAGGGGATGGTGGAGCGATGGAATTCGCATTTCACCGCTTTCACAAAAAGCTGGTTCTCCAGGAGGCGTTGGAGGACCTGTCGGACGTGGAGCACGTATTCTTGGGCGGAGCGGGAGAAGACAAGGATGTTGTCGAGGTAGACGAAGACAAACCGGTTCAACATGTCGCAGAGAACATCATTAACCAGGGCCTGGATCACAGCTGGAGAATTGGTAAGGCCAAATGGCATGACCAGATACTCGCAGTGACCACTGGCCGTGTTGAAAGCAGTCTTCCACTCGTCCCCCTCCCGTATCCGCACCAGATGGTAGGCGTTCCGTAGGTCCAGCTTGGAGAACACGTTGGCCCCCTGGAGTGGCTCGAAGGCTGAGGAGATGAGTGGTAGCGGGTAGCGGTTCTTCACCGTGATGTCGTTGAGGCCCCGGTAGTCGATGCACGGGCGCAGGGTTTTGTCCTTCTTCTCCACAAAGAAGAACCCTGCGCTGGCGGGAGAAGCAGAAGGACGGATGAACCCGGCAGCTAGGGAGTCCTCAATGTAGGTCTCCATAGCCTTGGTCTCCAGACCCGACAGAGAGTACAGTCGTCCCCGGGGCGGAGTGGTGCCTGGGAGAAGGTCAATTCCGCAGTCATAGGGTCGGTGCGGCGGAAGCAAAGTTGCCCGGGCCTTACTGAACACCTCCCGGAGGTCCTGGTACTCCGCGGGAATGGCGGATAGGTCCGACTGGTTCTCCCACAGCAAGATGGCATGAAAGAGGGTGCAAGTAACGGGAGAGGAAAAGTTATCCGTATGGCCCACCAGAGTACTCACTCCTACCAGTGAACCTGGTCTTTTAGTGGACAGGTGGACATAAAATGACCAGTAGTCCCGCAATACAGGCAACTCTTCGTGTGAAGCCTGTATTGCCTTTCGCCTGGAGACAACCTAGCTCTGCCTAGTTGCATCGGCTCGGGAAGAGGTGAATTGGCAGACTTCGGAGACTCTCAAGGTTACTCGAGTCGCCTCGGGTTCTCTCGGCAACGGAGCCGTCGGGGACTTCCGGGATACCTCGGAGGCAAGGTGGAATCCTTCCTCTCCTTCCTTCGTTCCCATAGTCGCCCATCGATCCGAATGGTCAAGGAAACGAGCGAGTCGAGATCCGTCGGTAGTTCCCGGGCTGCAAGCTCGTCCTTTACTTCCTCCGATACTCCGTGCAGGAACATGTCGAACAGCACTTCCGGGTTCCAGGCACACTGAGCTGCCAAAGTGCGGAAATCCACTGCATAGTCTGACACACTGCGGGATTCTTACCAAAGCTGGAGTAACTTCCGGGCAGCCTCACTCCCGGACAATGGAGAATCGAATACCTTCTTTACCTCCTGCATGAACTCCTCCAGACTAAATCATACGGCTGACTGTTGTTCCCACACGGCCGTAGCCCAGGCGAGAGCCCTCCCGGACATCAGCATGATGAGGTACCCTATCTTAGAGCGGTCCGAGGGGAAGGAGGAGGGCTGCAGCTCGATATTGAGCGAACACTGAGTGAGAAATGCCCGACAGGTTCCTGACTCTCCAGCAACGCGTTCTGGTGGACGTAAGCGGGGTTCTCGGGAAACCACTGTGGCCGGGGAGGCCGCGCTGCTAACAGCAGGGTTACTGAGGGGCTGGGAGGTTACCGTCGTGGTAGGCTGCCTAACAGACAACCTGTGGAATTGCTCCAGCAATGTGTTAAACGCTCGGTCATGGCGTTTGGCCAAGGTCTGGAACCCTTCCATGAGACCACGAAGCAACTCCTCGTGCCTTCCAATGGTGGCTCCTTGGGAGGAGATGGAGTTGCGGAGCTGGTCCGAGTCTGCTGGGTCAGTCATGGCCAGTTCGTACTATCACGTTTCAGGAGAAGACCCAGATGCAGAGTGTCGAAGTAACAAACGTTTATTTCAAAAATAGGGGGCAGGCAAACGACAGGTCAAGGGCAGGCAGAGGTCAGTAATCCAGATCAGAGTCCAAAAGGTACAGAATGGCAGGCAGTCAGGGTCAGGGCAGGCAGAGGTCAATAATCCAGGGTGGTGTGACAAGGAACAGAACGGCAGGCAGGCTCAGGCTCAGGGCAGGCAGAATGGTCAAAACCGGGAAAACTATAAAACAGGAACTTGAAAAAGACAGGCGCAAGGGGAAAAACGCTGGTAGGCTTGACAAAACAAAATGAACTGGCAACAGACAAACAGAGAACATCGGTATAAATACACTGGGGATAATGGGGAAGATGGGCGACACCTGGAGGTGGGTGGAGACAATCACAAAGACAGGTGAAACGGATCAGGGTGTGACAAAAACCAAATCGAAACTGTGTAGAATTGACAGTGGACCTACATTCATACAGTTTCTTGACTTTGTCCAGCTCCCTAATAATCAACTAAATGAAAGCTATAGAGGGAGCATTCAAAATTCCAAAAAAGATGGATAGAGGACTATTTTTTGCAAACTTTGACGGCGAGGAAATATTAAAACAATTCAGTGCGGCCCTCCGGACCTCGTTGAAGACCGAATGCGGCCCCCCGTGGCAAAAATAGTGCTGATCCATCTTTTCTCTAACATAAATAAAACTTGAATGAATCTGTCACTGTCTCTCACAGAGAAACTATGCTTCACTTGTCTGAATAGCAGTATTGATTCTGGTTAAGCTGCTGCTTCAAAAGACTCAATGACCATGTCCAAACGTTCATATCCACTGTCTCTGCAGATGGTTTGAAAGAAGAGGGCTAAAATGTCAACCCCTGTATAGATCAGATTTATATCACCATGTGTTATCGTTAAACTTTTATTTAACTGACTAATAACAATACTGTAATAAAAGAAGCCCTAACTTGTAGCCCATCCGGCTTCCATGGAAACAGCTGTGTCAAGTATTATGGGACACTGCAGATATTTGGAGCTTGGCAGTCTTTTGTCTTATAGTGCTCCTTTTCGGTGACCCACTGAGAACAGCTGAGACTAGTGTTTTTGCTGATGTTTTATGTTTTTCATTCAATATTAGAATATGTGTCCAGATTTCTCTATTGAGGCTTATGTCAAATGTAAGTGATTTGCTTATTTTTACATGTTATAAAAGTACAGACTCATAGTTATGCTGCTTTAAAAGTTGATAAACTTGTTAATCCACTTAAAAGACAAGTAGGATAAAATCCTTTGCAAGATTTTGATGATTGTCACACTTCCTAGAGAGAGAGTTCTTCTTTGTTTACGCCCATTCAGCATTGTTCACACCCTCTTAAGCTATAGCCCCACCCCACCCACGCAAATGAGTCAGCATGGCATTGTCCTCCAGAAAGTACTCGCTCTACTGAAACCCAGCTAAATTCAGGGCAGCAATGTTTTTGAGAGCTGTAGCAACACTTTTTCAGTTGTCCATAGCTATATCTTTCCAAAAATCCAGGGTAGCAAAGATGATCTATATACTGACAAGGGAAAATCTCATTCTGTTATAGACAGAAGCCTGTGACATGACAGACCAATCAGGACTCATCTCTCGGCAGGTCCAACCAAACCCATTATCTCAGCCAATCATGACTAGCCAGGAAGGATCCTGTCTTTCTCCCTGTATAGCTCAGTGCTTTCTCCATTGGCTAAAATCATAATTTAATTTACAGATCCCATACACGTTTGTAATTAAGGCACATGAAAGTTCACATGTTCAAGAAAGCATTTAAAAATAATAATACAAAATAATAATAATTAAACGGCCCTACTGTGAAGTAGGAACCAGCGTCAAACGCCTCAGATCCTGTAACCGTTCACATATTGCAGATGGGAAGAGTTTAGGAGTGCTGTGTCTTCTGTATAACCCATAAAGGACATGATTTATGAATGTTTTGGCTGATTCTTTTTTTTGCTTATGCAGGAGAATCATGAGCAGCAACTACAGTGTCTCCCTGGTTGGCCCGGCCCCCTGGGGCTTCAGACTGCAGGGAGGAAAGGACTTCTGTCTGCCCCTCACTATCTCACGGGTGAGTGTCTCTCTCTCTCTCTCTCTCTCTCTCTCTCTCACACACACACATGTTCTGTCACCCCCACCCCAAATCACATCACACACACTCAGGGCTCTAAAGTGCGACAACATATTTTACTGTGCGACCAGGAGTTTTTATTTTGGAAGCACTGTGCGACTATGGAAAAAAATCTCCCAGATAATAATTGTGGTAATGATAAGGTTGCGCTGTACCGTTGTTTCCCAAGTGCCCTAGAGAAACAAGTGAGTGCAGATTCGTTAGCGTCATGGTTATACCATTACTACAGCGAAAATGGCTTACTTCTAGTCCAACCAGGTCAAAAGATCTGACCCATATTACCAGCGCAACATTTTTATCGCATTTTACATTTATAAACCATGTTGTGGACCGTTCTAAAACTACTTGATGTTGTTAACCATTTGTTTACACTTTGTTCAGTCATGTTACCTCATTGGCTAGCTAGCTAACAACCTGGTAACTTTACCAGTATATCCAAACATTTGGGGGCACAGAAAGAAAGGAAAAGGGATAGCTTCTTCAGGAGATCAATGATCATAGCAATGAATGAATGACCGATCTCTTGCATGTCCTCATCACAAACCTGACTTTTTAAAGAGACAGTGTACAATTTTTTATGGAATGCATCTCAATAGGAAAATAGTGCTTTTACACAATGTAGAAACCTAATGTTCTACAAATGACTTTGTAATTTCAATGAAAGGTATTTGTATCAACATTTTAGCTTTTATAATAAAGTAATGTATTTACAGTGTTACATATTAGTTTCTAGGGCACATCATTCATACAGGCCAATATAGGCTGTAAAATCTTATTTTCTGGTGCTCCTAAATTTCATGTGATGCTCCTAACTTTTTAAAGTTGGGCACACCAGCACTACCAATGAATTAAAAAAAAAAAGTAGAGCCCTGCACAAGCTCACACTCACAGATACGTGTCCTCTCAGCCATGATACTCACCTCACAGGAATGGCATTAATGCTCGCTATGCCATCTGGCTCCAGAGTGATGAAAGAGCCTGTGCCATAGATCCAGTATGTGCCACTCACTGCTGCTTTCAACCACACAACCTCTACTCTGACAGCTTTAACTGCAAAGTCCCCTCTGACATTTTAATGGCCTCTGTAAATCTCCCTCTGTCTCTATCTTTGTGCCTCTCATGCCATTTTGATCTGACATATCCAAATAGCAACCACCGTATTCCCATATTCCCAGAACTTTCCACAATCTCTGTGAAGAGTATTGGCTTTGCTCTACCAATCTGCATGCCATTTGATATTCTGTCAGTCAGTCTGATGAGATAGTGCTGGTTCTTAACACTATGTCTCTAGCTCTGGATTCATACACAGTAGGGCGGTCCTCCTTGTCACAGAGCACTAGATGAATCTGTCTGTCTACGGCCAGGGCAGGAACTCCTCTCAGTTCTCCGGAACCCTGCGGAGAAGCAGTGGTTCTGTAATATCTGTCTGGGCCGTAAATTAGGCTGACGTCTGGCACTGGCTGGGTTCTGCTGGGGCTGAGAGGCCTGGGCTGGGAGAGGAGAGGAGAGGAGAGAGGATCAGGAGAGGAGAGAGGATCAGTACGGTGGCAGGTAGGGTTGGGCGGTATCCATATTTTCATATCGTCATACTGTCCTTTCTCATCCCCGTATTTATGTTATTACCATCTTAGTACACTAGGGGACACTAAAAACACAAAAAAGCACATTGGGCGTCTTTTTTATTTAACCTTTATTTAACTAGGCAAGTCAGTTAAGAACAAATTCTTATTTACAATGACGGCCTACACCGGCCAAACCCAGACGACGCTGGGCCAATTGTGCGCCGCCCTATGGGACTCCCAATCACGGCCGGTTGTGATACAGCCTGGAATCGAACCAGGGGGTCTGTAGTCTGTAGTGACACCTCAAGCACTGAGATGCAGTGCCTTAGACCGCTGCGCCACTCGGTCTAAGGCACTGTGCTAATAAAATGAGCACCAACTAATAGCGAATTTCAATAGAGGCTGCTAGATAAACATGATAATGAATTGCAAAGACAGGCAATCCAGCTCATAAAGTTATACAAGTATAGGTAGTAGTTACCTAATGTCATTTTTGTGAGTTTGGACATAAACAAGCAAATGTGAATGAGAGACATTGTGCAAAATAACAAAGTTTTGATGCATGCTTGCCTGAAGTAAGAACGGTACTTTCTCTGGAGCAGCATGTGTACACGCTGTGTCTGTGTGGATCTGTGTGCAGCTGTACAAATAACTAATCTGAAGAGCTTTGACTTCTCAAACGCGGTAGAAAGCTAAAACTATATGATGCCCCGTCTCCTTATTAATTCAGCCACTTACTTAGCTAATTAGCAAGTTAAATCAAACAGCTCCCGCTTTCTCCCGTGCTGTTTACAAACAAACACGTGATGACGCAACTGTTCTGGGGAACTACGGTAAGATTGAAAAACGTCAAATAAATCATTTTGACAGTATTGACGGTATTGAAAAACCATCCCGTGGCTTTTTCCAAATACCCCGTTATACGGTATACCGCCCAAGCCTAGTGGCAGGCCTGCTGTGTAAAGAATGGCTCTGCTGCTGATAAATGGTTCTGACTCGCCGTGGGTACACACTGTTTGTGTTGCTGCTGTGAGAAAGAGGAGGATGGGACTCTCACTAACACTGCTTATTAATTGATAGTGACTATGCTTGGCTAATAGACAAGCCAATCTCGTCAGTGTATGACTCCAGTTATCCATTTATACAGCTATTAAATTGGTGAATTTCCGTTGAAGTGCCTTTGTCAATAGCACAGCAGTATTATGCTCTGCCCCTCAGCCTTGTAACGAGTGTTGATGATAGAGCCAATTTGCTGTAGCTCTATGTCTGCTTAGGAAATTTGCACTTCCTGTTTTGAAAGTGAAATTGGTAAGTGATGCTGGGGCCAGTTTCCTTATTTTCTCGGTGAAAGGAATCCTAGTATGGATGGAAAACAAAAGATATGAACTATGAAGCTAAATGTGGTCGTAACCATGTTGGTATCAGTTCATGAAATGTAATGTTACAGACATATATAAATAAAATAAATAAATAATATGCCATTTAGCAGACGCTTTTATCCAAAGCGACTTACAGTCATGCGTGCATAATTTTATTTTTTTTGTGTATGGGTGGTCCCGGGGTTCGAACCCACTACCTTGGCGTTACAAGCGCCGTGCTCTACCAGCTGAGCTACAGAGGACCACATATCTGGACATGCAACTGCAATTTTCTTTTTAACATAGCTTTTGAAATGCAATATTCCGTTTTCAGAAAGTTGAATTAGGTCTGTAAGGACGAATCACAAACCCCCATAATAGCTTTAAATATCTATTCCAGCACACATTTTAATAAATCAAGTGGGAAGAAATCCTCTGAGAAGGTGTCTGGCCAAGTTACATATCACCTCAAAGATTGATACACACTCAAATCTAAAATGTCAGCTTTGAGCTTGGTGGTTTGGCAGCATTGGGTTAATCTTACTTTGGGCATTGTCCAACTGTCTTAGAATACTGCTTTGTGCAAACCAAAGTCTGAACTGAGCACCTGAATACGAAAACTGATAAATCATCCACTTCACAGACAATTCCATAAATGTACATAAAATAAAGTTATATGCACCGTAGCGAATGTATGGCTGGGTCTGTTGGGCATGCATTTCTCAGACAGAATTTTGATACTGATAGATTTCTTAAAGCTGGAATCCATAGCGGTGAAGCGTCCGTTTGCGATATTACAACAACAAAGACATTACTTCAAACAATGAACACAGTTTTTTCACTCAGACATCATTGTACCTGCAATACACCAGCAGAGTATGTACTACACATTTATTTTGAGAGAAATACAGACAGTACTCTACTGTATGTTTACATCTCGAGGCATTTTGCGTATGGAATACATACAATGCCGTGGGAGTAAACAGATCCATTGTAGAAAATTGAAGAGGCTGTAATCACAGGGTGGTGGTGGTGGCCTGGCCACCCAGACAGAGATACACACTGTATCTCTCATTGACAGTAAAAGGCTTTGTTTTCACCCATGTCCCAAACCACACCCCCACTAGCCCTGTAGCTGTGTTCAGCTGGCTGGGGTAGCTCAGTTGTCAGCATCAGTAGGCCCAGTGGAAACATTCTCTACTGTTCTGATTTCTCCACATGCAGGAGATAACGTGAGGACAGCTATGGAAAACATGACTCCGCACCCACCCAGGGGGTACTGAACAACACAATATACCCTGCTCTGCCCCAGCCCCAGCCCCAATCCACATAAACACAATAACACAGAAAACACATACTATAGTTAATTTCTAGTACAAACCAAACCAAATGTCATGCTTCTTCCTTTGCAGAATGACATTGTTTTAGGACTCTTTTTTAAAATGTGCACTCTAGATATAAACTATATTTACTTAGATGCTGTAAATTGTCTGAAGTCTTTACAAGGCATCAGGGCGGTCAGTATCGGTCACATGTCTCAGATGGCCTGTCCAGCTGAGAGGCTGACAGGCTGAGCGGTCTCCCTGATGGGCCTTAAGTGGGACCTGAGACTGGCTGCTCTCCTTCTCTTCTCCTGGGGTATTTACAGGCTTATAAATGTTTACTGAGGGCTGTTCTAGGGGCTTGTGTGGACACACAGCGTCCTAACGTGTCTAACAGAATGTCCATGGCACGCTGAGTGCTAGCTAGCTGCCCAGCTGGCCCCAGTCATTTTAAGTGGTCTGGTGGGCCAGTCCAGGGACACGTGGAAGGACACGGTCAGTCAGTCAGCTCAGTGACGCACCAGAGCTGCAGAGAGCCCACCACAGCACAGCCTTCTGGGAGGAAGGGGAAGTTATTTATACCCACCACATTTATGAGAGAGAAAGAGAGAGAGAGAGTCTCAGCAGTAAAAAAAAGGAGGGAGGAATGGCAAGACAGTGAGAAACCTGGAGGTGGATGTGATAGATAGACACTGCTCTGGCTCGGTGTGAAAGAAAAAGGGAGAGTAGGAGAGGCCGACCCGGCACTAATAGTCTGTCTAAAAGTTTAATGATATAGGGGAAAGACAGAGGAGTAGTCTCAGAGAGGAAGAGGCGAAGAGATAGGATTTACTCAGCCCAAAATCTGTCCGCTTGAGATAAGGATTTTATTGTATGGAGGTCTATGAGAGAGTATTGAATTACGCAAGGCTTATTTGATTGAAATAAGTTTGGTAACGTTTAGGCTGTTACAAATGTACTGGTATAAGTGGCATTCTGGCAACTTTGAGAAAAACGACTTTGTTGTGCTTGTTGTTCACACGCATATCTGCCCTCTCATTGGCTAAAATGGTCCCACCTGATTTCGCTTGCCTTCAATCATTGAGGACATGTATTTCCATTCTTAGAGCAGTCGCACGGCTATCGTCTCAATATAATAGGTAGACTGGCATATGATAACACCCCTCTGAAATACCCTCACGTATTCTGCGTGTATGAAACAATAGGTGCTTTGAGTCTTATTGCTCATAGATTATTTTTCTGCCTCAACTGTTATGCTACTTGTCAGTTGAGTAGCATATGCTGTATGATATAACTGTCGATATACAGTCAAATCTACTGTCTGCAGTTATGCCACTGTTGATGTCATTGCCCTTTCCTGTTTTCATGGGATCAAGGATTTCACAACCTACAATAGGCTAAATATGGTTTGTGGAAGTCTGACTTTTTATGTGTTTTGAAGGTGGGATGTCATGCAGGCAATACATGGGGGAGAAATACAACTTTCATAGTTCCAGAGATTTTTTTTAACAGCCATCCATTTGAAAATAAGTTGTTTTGAATTATGCTGCATCTCCAGTATTGAATCTCCCAGAGACTCCAAGAGAAACAACATTTCATTTTGATCTTGGCATGTGGACTTAGAGGAATGGTACTGTTTTAATAAATACAAACCAGACTTTATCTCCTGCCTTACTCCATTAACCACAGTGGGCTTGGCAGTTGAATGTTAGTAATAATGTGCTTTATTTGTTACCTGGCTTACACACTAGAACCAGGTATTTTGTGTTTTCAGTGAAAACAACGTCTGATTTACTCTTTAGAGTCGTGAAACCAGAACATGTTGTTCTATTACAGTAAAGATAAAGTACGCCTCTGACACTACAGCATTCATAATATTTCAGTGTCAAAACCAATGTTACAGAGCTGTGAATGCCAATAAAATCACCAAGTTCAGCCACTGTGAAATATGTATTTTTTCACTTCTAGTACTTCTGTGGGTTATTATTATGTTAGCTTTTCCACAGGCTATAAAACTGTACCTCTTGTGACCATCATTACCATGAGGAAAAGGCTTGTTATGAGTCACTGGTGGTAAAAACAACATCACAGGATCGTGAGCAAAGCGACAAACTGCTCTGTCATTTTTCCAGCGTGACCAGTGAACACTTCATTTGTCACATAGTGACATTCCTGGGGCATACTTCCCCCATCACATGGTCAGAGACACAGTGGTGGCATCACTGTGTCATGTTTCCAGCCTTGCTTCCAGACGTTATGATCAGGAGGAATTGGCCCTGATCTGTATGTGCTGGTCCACACTCAGTCCACTGACTGGAAATCCCATTCTGACAAAGAGCAGCGGCAGGCGCCAACATACGCAGCTTGAGACTGCTGTTGTTTCTCTTGGAACGCTGGTGTGAAGTTGATACATAACATCCGTGTTCCAAACTCTGTAGGAGGGGGACAGCTTTCCCTTTGTGTCCCACTGCTGAAGATGGGTTTTTACTCAGACAGTGGTGTGTATTAGGGAAAGAAAGGCTTGATGATGATTGGTTTAGCTTTCTTGGTATCCTCCTTATGTTGGCATTCTTCCTTAGAAGCAAAGGAAAAACTCACTTTGATACATCCCACTCTTATTAGATGTGGACCTAGCATGTGAGCGGAGTTGAGCGGTTGTGCTTTCCTACTGCTCCGCTAAAAACCGCTCCGCGCTCACAGAAAGAAAAACTGCAGCTCCAAATTCACTCCATTCATTTAAAATCACAATTTAACCAACACCCATCTATTTGTGTGACTACCTGGACCTACCAATTGGTTTTTAAGTATTGAAACCAAACCACATGGATTTGAATGAAAAGTATTTGAATAAACATAAAAAGGTGAATGTAAGAAGCTAACATAATTTCAAATAGGCTACATGTCATATTGAACAGCATATAAACACTCTAAATAGGTCAGGGGAGCCTAAGAAGGAATGTAAATGAATTATTTAAGCTATATTATTTCAATTATTTCAAGGGTATAGCGTACAAAGAAATACATTGGGAAGCATTTGCGAGTGCGACACAATAGGCTGGTAGGGACATAAAACGCTCAGCATTTAAACAACATTTTGTTGTATTTAAATCATTATAGTCTATAAATTGCGCAAATAGACTGTGACTTACTTAGAATTAAAGCAAATTAAATGAAAAAATGACTTTGAATTCATTTTTAGAAACACGAGTTTGGCCAGTCTGTGGCTCATGCGATGGTGCCTGGATAGCTGGCCAGCAGCGGAGAATATCCTCTCCACACTTGCAGAGCCACTGGGGATGCTACTCTTGCCAGGTTGGGCAGAGATGCAGAGTTGTTTTTTCTTTTTCTATAGGTGGTAGGCCTAAAGGTTTTAAGGCAAAATAACCCAATCAAAACGGAAAGCTCCTTGAACGTGGGAATATGCCAGGCCTATTGGGCCAAAATAAATTATGGCCTATTGTGTGTGTATATACAGCTACGGAAAAAATTAAGAGACCACTGCAAAATTATCAGTTTCTCTGGTTTTACTATTTATAGGTATGTGTTTGGGTAAAAATAACATTTTTGTTTTATTCTATAAACTACTGACAACATTTCTCCCAAATTCCAAATAAAAATATTGTCATTTAGAGCATTTATTTGCAGAAAATGACAACTGGTCAAAATAACAAAAAATATGTCAGACCTCGAATAATGCAAAGAAAATAAGTTCATGTTAATTTTTTAACAACACAATACTAATGTTTTAACTTAGGAAGAGTTCAGAAATTAATATTTGGTGGAAGAACCCTGATTTTCAATCACAGCTTTCATGCGTCTTGGCATGCTCTCCACCAGTCTTTCACATTGATGTTGGGTGACTTTATGCCACTACTGGCGCAAAAATTCAAGAAGCTCGGCTTTGTTTGATGGCTTGTGACCATCCATCTTCCTCTTGATCACATTCCAGAAGTTTTCAATGGGGTTCAGGTCTGGAGATTGGGCTGGCCATGACAGGGTCTTGATCTGGTGGTCCTCCATCCACACCTTCATTGACCTGGCTGTGTGGCATGGCGCATTGTCCTGCTAGAAAAACCAATCCTCAGAGTTGGGGAACAATGTCAGAGAAAAGGAAGCAAGTTTTCTTCCAGCACAACCTTGTACGTGGCTTGATTCATGCGTCCTTCACAAAGACAAATCTGCCCGATTCCAGCCTTGCTGAAGCACCCCCAGATTATCACCGATCCTCCACCACATTTCACAGTGGGTGAGAGACACTGTGGCTTGTAGGCCTCTCCAGGTCTCCGTCTAACCATTAGACGACCAGGTGTTGGGCAAAGCTGAAAATTGTACTCATCAGAGATGACCTTACTCCAGTCCTCTACGGTCCAATCCTTATGGTCTTTTGCAAACCTCAGCCTGGCTCTTCTTTGCTTCAGCCCTGCCCCTAGGAGTCTGTAGCTTTGTTGTCTCCAATGTCTGCTGCTTGACCTTGTTCTTATGAACCGCCGTCTTCGACATTTTAAGGATGGAAGCAACCTGACGCTCACTGTATCCCTCTGCCAGTAAAGCCACAATTGAACCCTTCTTTTCCTCACTCAAAACTTTCCTTTTCAACTCTTTTGGCATGGTCAATAGTTATTTTTTTATTAATATTACTTTTGAGGTACTATTAGCACTGTTTTTGCCATCCAGCTGGTCCTATTGCAAGAGGATAGTGATGACCACAGCAGTGGTTTATATACTTTTCCTCGTTAAATAAGATTTGGTTCATGTGATCACCTAATCAGTACCTAATTCAGTAGAATGAGTTGTGCCTGTGTTGGAATTCAACAGACACTGGAATGGAATGGCTGTCATACATGTAGAGATGCTGATTTAAGAAAAATTTGCAGTGGTCTCTTAATTTTTTCCACAGCTGTATAATAGAACAAAAATGAACAAAACGTTTAAGTATCAGATTTTTTGTTTATAAATACTTTGCTACAATGACACACTTAGTTATCTACCCACCTCGTTTCTTTCTTTTAGCATGTGCACATAGCATGCTTTTGGGATATGTGTCTTTTCAGATTCCACTATGATTCTTTAGTTGTGGTCACTACATCACCACACTCCCTCTCTTGCTCTTGGCCCTCATCTTTGTAAGTCACCTTGATTTAGAACCTGTGTGTTTTATCAGTTTCTTTATGAAAATATTTTGTGAACTCCATTACAGTAGCTAAAGCAAGGGGCTATAGCAGGACAAAGTAGACTACAAATGCATGCTGGGCGGGCATGCCCTGAGCTCGTGAAGTGAGCGCTACTGGAGCGAAATTGGAGCGAAACTGGAGCGGGCGAGAAGGCCGACGCTCCAGCCTTTGGGAATCTCGCTCCACGCTCCAGTCAAAGTGGGCACGCTCCACTCCGCTCACATACTCTGATGGGGACACAGTCAGAACCTTCTGTCCAAAGTACTACTACTGCCATCAAGGCTTTCTCTTTTTATTTTAAAGGGTAGGTTTCATAGAATCATTAGAATACACATGCAAAGTTACACCTCACTTTTCTATTTTTCAAGTTATTACATAAAACTGATCAGAATTCCGAAGAATGCCGAAGTCATGCCGGAAAAAACATTTGTGGGGTGTGATGTAATATGGAGGACACGGCAAGCCAGCCTATTCCCTATAACTCCAACAGAAATAATTTCAAATGTATAACTTCAAATTAAACCAAATAATTTGCACTCATGACTACAGGCTTCAATTCCATTTTCAGCCAACTTACAAGCAAATACTTTTATTGTTACAAACCAGCTTGCAAGGTTGCTAGCCAACTAGCCTGCTAATGTTAGCCCTACTTGCCTGCTAACTTTACATTAACACTGCGTAAGTCAGCCAGTTGCTGTCAACACCTAGTTTACAGCTACATTAAAGAAAACCAACGTTTTGGAAATACATAACGGCATCTATCCAGTTATCAAATAATGTCATTTTAGCCATCAAGCCAGCCAGCCAAAGTTAGTTATTTTAGCCTGCTAGCTAGCCTAGCCAGCTAACCAGCCTAGCTAGCCAACCACCACGGTCGACATAGCTAAGTAGTAAGCCAGAGAACAACTAGTCTAGCACAGGTAGGAACCCACAGAACACAACAAAAAAAGCCAGCAGATATTAAGTAGAGAGAGCGGAGACTTACCGATTGACGGCTGAATTAGCTACCAAAGTCAAAGAAGAGCCAAGGAGAGGCCTTCAGAGGGAGAGGCTGTTTCACTGGCCGAGGGAGAGTCAGCTAGCTAATCCAATAGCGATATAGTGAGGTAAATCCACATTGAATTTACCCGGTTTATCTCCATTGCTGCTGACACTCACGATGTAACGGTAGGTCAGTAGGAAATAGAGGTTGCAGGCTTCACATTCATGCTCGACACAGCACCTGGTTTCAGTCAGTCTCATTCCGAATGCTGCCTTCCACTGGTTATACTAAGCTATCGAAGTCCTCCGGGGTGAAATGAGCACCGCATACAGTAGACATAGGTAAGGTTCCTATACTCCAATCCGCTTGCTTCAACCGGACAAACCATTCCCACTTCAAAGCTTGCTTCTCGTTTTTGGGCCACAAATAAGTCGTAACCCCGTCCATGTGAGTATTACTGCACTGTGGGTATTACTGCATGATCTACAAAATATGAAAAACTACTACAACACTCACTTGCTCGACTACCGACACCAAACACACAAGAGAAAAGGAGTTGCAGTTTTCTGCATTCATTTATATGGTTTCTTCTTCGTGGATGTACATAGTAGCTCACCAGCGCCAACACTTGGTTTGGAATGTACAGTTGAAGTCGGAAGTTTACATACACCTTAGCCAAATATATTTAAACTCTGTTTTTCACAATTCCTGACATTTAATCCTAGTAAAAATGCCCTGTCTTAGGTCAATTAGGATCACCACTTTATTTTAAGAATGTGAAATGTCAGAATAATAGTAGAGAGAATGATTTATTTCAGCTGTTATTTCTTTCATCACATTCCCAGTGGGTCAGAAGTTTACATACACTCAATTAGTATTTGGTAGCATTGCCTTTAAATTGTTTAACTTGGGTCAAACATTTCGGGTAGCCTTCCACAAGCTTCCACAATAAGTTGGGCGAATTTTGGCCCATTCCTCCTGACAGAGCTTGTGTAATTGAGAGGTTTGTAGGCCTCCTTGCTCGCACACGCTTTTTCAGTTCTGCCCACAAATGTTCTATAGGATTGAGGTCAGGGCTTTGTGATGGCCACTCTAATACCTTGACTTTGTTGTCTTTAAGCCATTTTGCCACAACTTTGGAAGTATGCTTGGGGTCATTGTTCATTTGGAAGACCCATTTGCGACCAAGCTTTAACTTCCTGACTGATGTCTTGAGATGTTGCTTCAATATATCCACATCATTTTCCTTCCTCATGATGCCATCTATTTTGTGAAGTGCACCAGTCCCTCCTGCAGCAAAGGACCCCCACAGCATGACGCTGCCACCCCCATGCTTCACGGTTGGGATGGTGTTCTTCGGCTTGCAATTTACCCCTTTTGATTTGCACTTTTCGCACCAAAGTACGTTCATCTAGGAGACAGAATGCGTCTCCTTCCTGAGTGGTATGACGGCTGCGTGGTCCCATGGTGTTTATACTTGCGTACTATTGTTTGTACAGATGAACGCGGTACCTTCAGGCGTTTGGAAATTGCTCCCAAGGATGAACCAGACTTGTGGAGGTCTACAATTTCTTTTTGAGGTCTTGGCTGATTTCTTTTGATTTTCCCATGATTTCAAGCAAAGAGGCACTGAGTTTGAAGGTAGGCCTTGAAATACATCCACAGGTACACCTCCAATTGACTCAAATTATGTAATTTAGCCTATCAGAAGCTTCTAAAGCCATGACATCCTTTTCTGGAATTTTCCAAGCTGTTTAAAGGCACAGTCAACTCAGTGTATGTAAACTTCTGACCCACTGGAATTGTGATACAGTGAATTATAAATGAAATAATCTGTCTGTAAACAATTGTTGGAAAAATTACTTGTGTCATGCACAAAGTAGATGGCCTAACCGACTTGCCAAAACTATAGATTGTTAACAAGAAATTTGTGGAGTGCTTGAAAAATGAGTTTTAATGACTCCAACCTAAGTGTATGTAAACTTCCGACTTCAACTGTAGTTACATGCTAGCATGGCTAGTAACTAATGTTAGCCAGCTGGAACTGGCTAGGTAGAACCGGTTCTCCATATGACGTTGAGAAATAGTACATTGTGGGAAGTTCCGAAGATATAAGTTAATACGTAAAAACGCTAAAACATAACCATGTTTGTAGTTATAGGTAACCAGATCGTGACTAAAACTAAGTTACTAAGTCTTTGACCACACTGTTGTTACTTTGGTGAGTAAAAACTCCTGCTTCCTACCCTTTTAACCTGATGTTGGGTCAGAGATGTTGAGGTGGGAGCGATGAGATGTTTTATATCACAGAGATGTATGGTTACTGATTGGCATGTAGAATCAATCATATCTGTGAGTTTTTGTGTGAAATAATGGCCTTGATCCTTTCCTTAGTTTCTCCCCATAGACAGGACTGAGACTATATGAGCCTCTCTGTCTGTTAGCCAGCCCAGCCCTCTTTCTCTCAGCTGAGGAATGTAAGTGTCAACTATTTATTTTAAACAAACATACTGCAGGCTAGTGGTACCATGAGACTTCTCGTCTGTCTGTCATTCCACTGATGGGCCCTACCCCTCTCTCTCTCTACTCTCCCATCAATCCCTCACTCTGCTCTGCCCAGAGACGGATTAGCTGGAAGTTCTTCATACAGAAGGCCTAGCTGTTGAGACTACAGTTACAATCTGTTTACCCCTTTACCACGGCTGGATCCAATGGGGAGCTTGTTATGGTACACAACATATTATAGCTATTGAACATTTGTCTTTATATTTGTATATCACCATTGAACCAGAATAGGCGTCCAGATCGGTCAGCGCAACATTTCGGAGCGTACAGTACTGTAGAAAAAGTAAACGACTACAAGCCACTTGTATGGAAACATCAGTCAACACTCTAGTCCTGGCTCCAGTACCAGTGGTTGCTCTATTAATAGATTGTGGCAAAAACACCATTTAGACACTTAAATTACAGGAGAGTCTGAGAGCGCAGATCAATCAAATGTACAGAACTCCTTAGGGCTAATGAGTCTAATTGATGCATATTTGCCTTTGTTATGGTTGTGATGATACAAAGGCATCATACTGTTATGCTTGATAGTGTTTTGGTTATACCCTGTGTAATCAAGGCATAATGAAGGTGTAATAGGGCAGGGTAGATTACATTCTACCCTGCCCTATTAGTGTTTTGTTTCTGTAATCTGACAGCCAATGATGGCTCGACTTAGTTCACACACGACTATCACACACAATCTTAGAACTGCAGGTGGAAGTGGCTAGCTTAGTTACGGGATCGGGTTGACATTCGAGTCTGGCCTGTAGTCTGCTAGCTACACCAATGCCTGTCTCTGTTAACGTTTGTGTGTACTGTGCTTGTAGTTTGTTTTACTTGGCTCTTCTACTGGCCACATTATATCATTTCATAAAAGTTAAGAGGTTGAAGGGGAGATGTTGTAGCTTGTCTCTGTGATCTCACAGAGGCCATGAAATAGCTTTGGTTTTGTAATAACACAGTCAAATGAGTACAAAGCAGGAGGAGGAACCTGAATCATGAATCATACATTGATGGAATAGAGCATGGTTACGCTATGGGAGTTATAACACAACAAAGGGTTTGGAGTCATCCCTTGAAAGTGATTCTGATCTGATCATTGTGTTTGTATAAGAAAGATGTAGAGCAGGGGTGGCAAACACACATATATATATATATATATATATATATATTTTTTTTTTTTTTAAGGGGGTAGATCCGCTTTAATAATGCAGATAGATTGTAACTTCCATCAATGTAATTGTCTGCATCACTTCCAATCCCCCATGTTTATTTATATATATATATATATAGAGTGGGGAGAACAAGTATTTGATACACTGCCGATTTTGCAGGTTTTCCTACTTACAAAGCATGTAGAGGTCTGTAATTTTTATCATAGTTACACTTCAACTGTGAGAGACGGAATCTAAAACAAAAATCCAGAAAATCACATTGTATGATTTTTAAGTAATTAATGTGCATTTTATTGCATGACATAAGTATTTGATCACCTACCAACCAGTAAGAATTCCGGCTCTCACAGACCTGTTAGTTTTTCTTTAAGAAGCCCTCCTGTTCTCCACTCATTACCTGTATTAACTGCACCTGTTTGAACTCATTACCTGTATAAAAGACACCTGTCCACACACTCAATCAAACAGACTCCAACCTCTCCACAATGGCCAAGACCAGAGAGCTGTGTAAGGACACCAGGGATAAAATTGTAGACCTGCACAAGGCTGGTATGGGCTACAGGATAATAGGCAAGCAGCTTGGTGAGAAGGCAACAAATGTTGGTACAATTATTAGAAAATGGAAGAAGTTCAAGATGATGGTCAATCACCCTCGGTTTGGGACTCCATGCAAGATCTCACCTCGTGGGGCATCAATGATCATGAGGAAGGTGAGGGATCAGCCCAGAACTACACGGAAGGACCTGGTCAATGACCTGAAGAGAGCTGGGACCACAGTCTCAAAGAAAACCATTAGTAACACACTACGCCGTCATGGATTAAAATCCTGCAGCGCACGCAAGATCCCCCTGCTCAAGCCTGCGCATGTCCAGACCCGTCTGAAGTTTGCCAATGACCATCTGGATGATCCAGAGGAGGAATGGGAGAAGGTCATGTGGTCTGATGAGACAAAAATAGAGCTTTTTGGTCTAAACTCCACTTGCCGTGTTTGGAGGAAGAAGAAGGATGAGTACAACCCCAAGAACACCATCCCAACCGTGAAGCATGGAGGTGGAAACATCATTCTTTGGGGATGCTTTTCTGCAAAGGGGACAGGACGACTGCACCGTATTGAGGGGAGGATGGATGGGGCCCTGTATCGCAAGATCTTGGCCAACAACCTCCTTCCCTCAGTAAGAGCATTGAAGATGGGTCGTGGCTGGGTCTTCCAGCATGACAACGACCCGAAACACACAGCCAGGGCAACTAAGGAGTGGCTCTGTAAGAAGCATCTCAAGGTCCTGGAGTGGCCTAGCCAGTCTCCAGACCTGAACCCAATAGAACATCTTTGGAGGGAGCTGAAAGTCCGTATTGCCCAGCGACAGCCCCGAAACCTGAAGGATCTGGAGAAGGTCTGTATGGAGGAGTGGGCCAAAATCCCTGCTGCAGTGTGTGCAAACCTGGTCAAGACCTACAGGAAACGTATGATCTCTGTAATTGCAAACAACGGTTTCTGTACCAAATATTAAGTTCTGCTTTTCTGATGTATCAAATACTTATGTCATGCAATAAAATGCAAATTAATTACTTAAAAATCATACAATGTGATTTTCTGGATTTTGTTGAAGTGTACCTATGATAAAAACTACAGACCTCTACATGCTTTGTAAGTAGGAAAACCTGCATAATCGGCAGTGTATCAAATACTTGTTCTCCCCACTGTATACACACACACACACAGTGGGGAAAACAAGTATTTGATACACTGCCGATTTTGAAGGTTTTCCTACTTACAAAGCATGTAGAGGTATATTCCCCTTCATTACTTTCCAACCCCACCACCCTTTCCCTACTTGGAGTAAACTAGTGAACAACAATGCTTAGGCCTCTACTTCCAGCTTATACTTACTATCTACATTTTATGGACACAGTCAATTTTACAATAATTATATTTTGTTTGTTTTTTCTCCTGAACTTCTTCTACTCTCAACCTCTTCGATCATTTTCATGATGTCCATCCAGTTTGCTTCTATATGCATATCTTTCTAACTGTGCTCTTTCACAAAAGCTCCCAACCTACAACCTATATACTTATTATTTATTATGGACACAGTATGCTTACATTATTAGTTATCTTGTTATTATTTGTTGTTAGTTGTTATTAGTCCCATCCTTCAACTCCATTCAACACCTCCCATCTATCTCTTAACACCATCCATATAGGATTTCTATTTGCCATATATTTTTCAACTGTACTGTGATGTTTTACAAAAATTCTGAACCTTTCTATTCTCATTGTTTCTACAGATTGTGAATTGAAAATAAACATTTTTGCTAAAAGTATTGTTATATTATTGATCGACTGACTGACTTTTCAGATCACCCAGTAATGCTATCTGCAAGGTTAGCTCCAGCTAAATATTGCAATCCTTTAGCCATTCCTGGACCTGTGTCCAAAAACAAGCTACAAATGGACAGTACCAAAACAAATGATCTAATGATTCTGTCTCTTCGCAGCAAAATCTGCAGAGCTGGGAAGATTGTATCCCCCATATAAATAACATTCTATTGGTAGCAAGAATTTTATATAATAATTTAAATTGAAAGATTCTAAGTTTTGAATCCGGTGTCGTTTTGCGTATCAGTTCATAAACACTATGCATACATGGAATCGGTACATCAAAAATCTCTTCCCAACTATTTTGCAATCTATATGGGACGGCTGCCAATCCTTTGGTCCTTAAATGAAACTGATATACTTTTTTATTTATCACAGTTTTCCTTAACCAATTATGTTCTTTAATGCAAGGCCGACAGACAAGTTCCTTACTTTTTCCCCCTTCCACTTTCCTCTTCCATTTTTGCGGTAAGGCTGCAATTATTTGGTTGTAATTTTGGGAAGAGCAGACATTTCCATATGTTTTTTTAGCTGCATGTGCGACATAACTCTACCAGTTCTACCGATGATATCATTTACGAAGATTATACCTTTTCTAAACATTTTGTCAACAAAAAAAAGTTTTTTTGTCAATTAGTATATTTGAGTTTAACCACAATATTTGTTGCATTATTTGTTCTGTCGTTTCTGGAGGATTCAATTGAAATTGCAACCAACTTTCTATGGCTTGTTTTAGAAATAGTGATATTTGCTTTTCAAATAACTGAAAGTGAGAGGTTGTAATCTGAATAAAGGGAAAAAGCCCATTCTTGAACATTGGGTGAGACAATCTTACTAATTTGCTAGAGAACCAGTTCGGATTTAAGTATAACTTTTGTATGACTGAAGTTTTTAGTGATATGTCTAATGCTTTAATATTTAATAATTTCTGTCCTCCGAATTCATATTCATTATATAAATACAGTGGGGAAAAAAAGTATTTAGTCAGCCACAAATTGTGCAAGTTCTCCCACTTAAAAAGATGAGAGAGGCCTGTAATTTTCATCATAGGTACACGTCAACTATGACAGACAAATTGAGAAATAAATCCAGAAAATCACATTGTAGGATTTTTAATGAATTTATTTGCAAATTATGGTGGAAAATAAGTATTTGGTCACCTACAAACAAGCAAGATTTTTGGCTCTCACAGACCTGTAACTTCTTCTTTAAGAGGCTCCTCTGTCCTCCACTCGTTACCTGTATTAATGGCACCTGTTTGAACTTGTTATCAGTATAAAAGACACCTGTCCACAACCTCAAACAGTCACACTCCAAACTCCACTATGGCCAAGACCAAAGAGCTGTCAAAGGACACCAGAAACAAAATTGTAGACCTGCACCAGGCTGGGAAGACTGAATCTGCAATAGGTAAGCAGCTTGGTTTGAAGAAATCAACTGTGGGAGCAATTATTAGGAAATGGAAGACATACAAGACCACTGATAATCTCCGTCTATCTGGGGCTCCACGCAAGATCTCACCCGGTAGGGTCAAAATGATCACAAGAACGGTGAGCAAAAATCCCAGAACCACATGGGGGGACCTAGTGAATGAGAGCTGGGACCAAAGTAACAAAGCCTACCATCAGTAACACACTACGCCGCCAGGGACTCAAATCCTGCAGTGCCAGACGTGTCCCCCTGCTTAAGCCAGTACATGTCCAGGCCCGTCTGAAGTTTGCTAGAGTGCATTTGGATGATCCAGAAGAGGATTGGGAGAATGTCAGATGAAACCAAAATAGAACTTTTTGGTAAAAACTCAACTCGTCGTGTTTGGAGGACAAAGAATGCTGAATTGCATCCAAAGAACACCATACCTACTGTGAAGCATGGGGGTGGAAACATCATGCTTTGGGGCTGTTTTTCTGCAAAGGGACCAGGACGACTGATCCGTGTAAAGGAAAGAATGAATGGGGCCATATATCGTGAGATTTTGAGTGAAAACCTCCTTCCATCAGCAAGCGCATTGACGATGAAACGTGGCTGGGTCTTTCAGCATGACAATGATCCCAAACACACCGCCCGGGCAACGAAGGAGTGGCTTCGTAAGAAGCATTTCAAGGTCCTGGAGTGGCCTTGCCAGTCTCCAGATCTCAACCCCATAGAAAATCTTTGGAGGGAGTTGAAAGTCCGTGTTGCCCAGCGACAGCCCCAAAACATCACTGCTCTAGAGGAGATCTGCATGGAGGAATGGGCCAAAATACCAGCAACAGTGTGTGAAAACCTTGTGAAGACTTACAGAAAACGTTTGACCTGTGTCATTGCCAATAAAGGGTATATAACAAAGTATTGAGAAACTTTTGTTATTGACCAAATACTTATTTTCCACCATAATTTGCAAATAAATTCATTAAAAATCCTACAATTTTCTGGATTTTTTTTTCTAATTTTGTCTGTCATAGTTGACATGTACCTATGATGAAAATTACAGGCCTCTCTCATCTTTTTAAGTGGGAGAACTTGCACAATTGGTGGCTGACTAAATACTTTTTTTCCCCACTGTAGGCCCATTTCATTTTGTCTGGCTTGCCGTTCCAAATAAAATGGAATATTTTTTTCTCATATAATTTAAAAAACTGTTCGCTAGGCATAGGCAAGACCATAAGCAGATAGGTAAACTGGGATAATACTAAAGAGTTAATCAGGGTGATTTTCCACAAATTGACAGGTATTTACCTTTCCATGGTAGCAAGATCTTTTCTATTTTTGCTAACTTTCTATACAAATTTATTGAAGTGAGATCATTTATTTCCTTTGGGATATGTATTCCGAGTATATCCACATCACCATCAGACCATTTTATTGGTAAACTACATGGTAATGTAAAAATTGTATTTTTTAGTGATCCAATACTTAATATAGTACATTTGTCATAATTTGGTTGTAATCCAGAGAGGTTAGAAAATGTATAGGCTGTGGAGGGATTCTAGTTGTGGATTTAAAAGAAAACATGAATCATCAGCATACAATGACACCTTTGTTTTTAAGCCCTGGATTTCTAATCCCCTGATATTATTGTTGGATATGATTTTAATAGCTAACATCTCGATGGCCACAATAAATAGATATGCCGATAGTGGACAACCTTGTTTCACTCCTCTTGACAGTTTAAAACTTTCTGAGAAATAGCCATTATTTACTATTTTACACCTAGGGTTACTATACATGATTTTGACCCATTTTATAAGAGATTGTCCAAAATTGAAATGCTCCAGGCATTTATATATAAACCCCAGTCGTACTTTATCAAATGCCTTTTCGAAGTCTGCTATGAATAGCAGGCCTGGTTTTCCAGATTTTCCATAGTGTTCTATTGTTTCCAATACTTGCCTTATATTATCTCCAATGTATCTTCCATGTAAAAAAACCTGTCTGATTAGAATGAATAATATCCAACAATACCTTTTTAATTCTATGTGCTATACATTTTGCTAGAATTTTTGCATCACAACACTGAAGTGTAAGGGGCCTCCAATTTTTTAAATGGACTGGATCTTTATATTTTCCACTTGTATCCTGTTTCAGTAATAATGAGATCAGACCTTCTTCTTGAGTGTCAGATAATCTACCATTTACATAGGAGTGGTTAAAACATGCTAATAACGGTCCTCTTAGTATATCAAAAAAGGTTTGGTATACCTCGACTGGTGTGCCATCCAACCTTGGAGTTTTCCCGGACTTTAATTGCATCCAGAAGTTCCTCCTCTGTAATTTCACCTTCACATTAGTCTTTCTGTATGGCTGTTAATTTTACATTATCAATAGAAAAAAATCTCTACAATTAGCTTCAGTTAGAGGAGATGGAGGCGACTGAAACTAAAACATATGCTTAAAGTACTTTGTTTCCTCCTTCAAAATATAATTTGGTGAATCATGGGTGACTCCATCAATTGTAACCAGTTTCATAAAATTATTTTTGGAAGCATTCCTATGTTGAAGATTAAAAAATAATTTGGTGCATTATTCCCCATATTCCATCCAGTTTGCTTTATTTTTATAATATATTACACTTGATCTTTCTTGAATAAGTTTCTCCATTTCTTTTTGTTTTTCCTCTAATTTATTCTGAGCCTCTATGTTAGTTTTTATTGCCATCTATCTGTTCTGTTGGACTTTCTATTTCCTTTGTTAGTATAAACTATTTTGACCTAAATTGCTTTTGTTTTCAAGATGAGTACTGAATTGCATGGCCTCTAAAGGCACATTTAAGGGCATCCCATACAATAAGGGGATTTGCTGTACCTATGTTATGTCGGAAAAAGTCAATTATAAATTCCTTTGTCCTAGTTAAAAATAAATTATCATCCAATAGGCTTTGATTAAATTTCCAATATCCTCGCCCACATGGAAATTCAGTAAGAGTAATGTATATGCCAATTTATACGATGGTCCAACCGCATTCTGTCCCCTATCAACACTTTTTAAATTTTTGGTGCCAACGAGAATGAGATAAGAAAGAAGTCAAGACGACTAGCTTGATTGAGTCTCCACCATGTATATGGCAAACACATCTTTCCCGCGGCCCGCATTCGATGTTCACTGTGGTCTGGAGGGCCGCACTGAAAATGGGTTTTTTAACCCCCTTTTTCTCCCCAATTTTCGTGATATCCAATTGATAGTTACGATCCTGTCACATCGCTGCAACTCCCCAGCAAACTCGGGAGAGGCGAAGGTCGAGAGCCATGCGTCCTCCGAAACATGACCTGCACTGCTTCTTGACACACCGCTCACTTAACCCGGAAGCCAGCCGCACCAATGTGATGGAGGAAACACCGTCCAACTGACGACCGAAGTCAGCTTGCAGGCGCCCGGCTTGCCACAAGTAGTCGCTAGAGCACGAAGAGACAAGGAAATCCCCCTGGCCAAACCCTGTCCTAACCTGGACGACACTGGGCCAATTGTGCGCTGCCCAATGGGGCTCCCAGTCACGGCCGACTGTGACACAGCCTGGGATCGAACCCGAGACTTTAGTGGCGCCTCAGCACTGCGATGCAGTGCCTTAGACCGCTGTGCCACTCGGGAGGCCTTAAGTTATCTTTCTTCGGTGTCAGAATTAGCAAAATATAGTCCTCTATTCATCCTTTTTGGAATTTTTGATACTCGCTGACTATGTAGCTTTCATTTCAGCAACCTGAAAGAGTGAAGAGACTGTATAAATGTAGGTCCAAAATAATTTCTGCAAAGTTTAGATTTGGTTTTAGTCATTTTGAGGTTGTTTTTCCCAAAAAATATAAATGAATATTTTTTTACTCAAACCACCTGTGGGCCGCATTGAATGGGCTCGTGGGCCTTGCGTTTGACACATGATGTAAAGTAAAGATTTATTACATAATTTGCATTGTCATATTTACCAGATGGATGTCAAATGGCAAGACTTGTCCTTTTGAATTGAACTGCACTGTGGATGAAAATGATCCCATTTAGAGTTATGAGTTGAGCTCTCCAGTTGAAATGCGAGCTGGCGTCTAGCCTGATATGATGTCCAGAAGTGATAGTGTTAGTAAAAGTGCACGTTAGACCAGGAAATTGCACACTGTACTAGTGTAGCCTACTGTTCTGTGTGTTTAGCATTAAGCTATGTAACTGAATCTGGTGCTGGCCTGTCTGCTGTCTGAGTTAGTGTTCCAATAGTGATTAGCAGAGGAAGGGAGCATTACAGTGTTGTAGGTGTCTGAGACTCAATCCCTCTATGTCACATAATCTGTGAATTCTCTGCTCCAACACTAATTTTTAGGTAATATCAGCTCAGCTTTTATTCAAGGCCTAGTTATATTGAGCATATGGATCATTCATTACAGTCACAGAGGAAGGAGGGTCCAGAACTCCTGTTTCTCTCCTTCAGGGCAGTGCAGACTAAACGATAGCTAGATTGAATTACATGTGTCTGTCTGCTCACTCTAGCATAGTGTAGCTTTCTTTCTTTCTCTCTCTCTCTTTCTCTCTTTCTCTCTTTCTCTCTTTCTCTCCTTCTCTCTGTCTCAATTCAATTTCAATTTAAGGGCTTTATTGGCATGGGGAACGTATGTTAACATTGCCAAAGCAAGTGAAGTAGATAGTAAACAAAAGTGAAATAAATATTAACAGTAAACATTACACTCAGAAGTTCGAAAAGAATAAAGACATTTAAAATGTCATATTATGTATATATACAGTGTTGTAACAATGTACAAATAGTTAAAGTACAAATGGGAAAATAAATAAACATAAATTTGGGTTGTATTTACAATGGTGTTTGTTCTTCACTGGTTGCCCTTTTCTTGTGGCAACAGGTCACAAATATTGCTGCTGTGATGGCACACTTTGATATTTCACCCAGTAGATAAGGGAGTTTATCAAAATTGGGTTTGTTTTCGAATTCTTTGTGGATCTCTGTAATCTGAGGGAAATATGTGTCTCTAATATGGTCATACATTTGGCAGGAGGTTAGGAAGTGCAGCTCAGTTTCCACCTCATTTTGTGGGCAGTGTGCACAGAGCCTGTCATCTCTTGAGAGCCAGGTCTGCCTACGGCAGCCTTTCTCAATAGCAAGGCTATGCTCACTGAGTCTGTACATTCACCTTCTTGCCTCTCAGATCGTTTACCGCTTTGTGGAAGTTACCTGTGGCGCTGATGTTTAGGCCGAGGTATGTAACGTTTTTTTGTGTGCTCTAGGGCAATGGTGTCTAGATGGAATTTGTATTTGTGGTCCTGGCAACTGGACCTTTTTTGGAACACCATTATTTTTGTCTTACTGAGATTTACTGTCAGAGCCCAGGTCTGACAGAATCTGTGCAGAAGATCAAGGTGCTGCTGTAGGCCCTCCTTGGTTGGTGACAGAAGCACCAGATCATCAGCAAACAGTAGACATTTGACTTCAGATTCTAGTAGGATGAGGCCGGGTGCTGCAGACTGTTCTAGTGCCCTCGCCAATTCGTTGACATATATGTTGAAGAGGGTGGGGCTTAAACTGCATCTCTGTCTCACTCCACGGCCCTGTGGAAAAAAAATTGTGTTTTTTGCCAATTTTAACCGCACACTTGTTGTTTGTGTACATGGATTTTATAATGTCATATGTTTTTCCCCAAACCCCACTTTCCATCAATTTGTATAGCAGACCCTCATGCCAAATTGAGTCAAAAGCTTTTTGAAATCAACAAAGCATGAGAAGACTTTGCCTTTGTTTTGGTTTGTTTGTTTGTCAATTAGGGTGTGCAGGGTGAATACATGGTCTGTCGTACGGTAATTTGGTAAATTTGCTCAGTACATTGTTTTCACTGAGGAAATGAACTAGTTTGCTGTTAATGATAATGCAAAGGATTTTCCCAAGGTTGCTGTTGACGCATATCCCACGGTAGTTATTGGGGTTAAATTTGTCTCCACTTTTGTGGATTGGTTTGATCAGTCCTTGGTTCCAAATATTAGGGAAGATGCCAGAGCTAAGGATGATGTTAAATAGTTTAAGTATAGCCAATTGGAATTTGTGGTCTGTATATTTTATCATTTCATTGAGGATACCATCAACACCACAGGCCTTTTTGGGTTGGAGGGTTTGTATTTTGTCCTGTAGTTCATTCAATGTAATTGGAGAATCCAGTGGGTTCTGGTAGTCTTTAATAGTTGATTCTAAGATTTGCATTTGATCATGTATATTTTTTTGCTGTTTGTTCTTTGTTATAGGGCCAAAAAGATTGGAGAAGTGGTTTACCCATACATCTCTGTTTTGGATAGATAGCTCTTCATGTTGTTGTTTGTTTAGTGTTTTCCAATAAGTGGTTAGAGTCTATAGATTCTTCAATTACATTAAGCTGATTTCTGACATGCTGTTCCTTCTTTTTCCGTAGTGTATTTCTGTATTGTTTTAGTGATTCACCATAGTGAAGGCGTAGGCTCAGGTTTTCTGGGTCTCTCTCTCCATCCATCCATCCATCCTTTGCCGAGTCCCCAACAACCGGATATTCCGGTTTTCAGGGGAAATGGAAAGAGAGCCTGTGATGTGACTTCCACTTTTGGACATTAACAAGGTGACACTCCATCTTAACTCCTTCTCCACATTTGCTGGGTTGCTTGAACAGTGCAGAAGAGAAGCTCCCCCGACAGTTTTTTCTTCTTCTCGTCAAGACCAGTATGTAGAGGAGTTTCAGGCGTTAGGTGACCTCCATCCCACCCACCCTTTTCCCCTCTCAACCTTGGTTTCCCTATGTTTGTTTAGCTGGGACATGCGATACATAGGGTGAACATATACAAACTATTTTTAGCTGTCTGTTTGTATTTCAGTCAGAACTCCCTGATGTCTCTCTACCCCCATGTCTTATTAAGGTGTTGCTAATAAAGGAGAAATAAGGCCTGTACTGCACAAAGCAAAAATATGCCATTACAGTTCAAAGGGCAGGGTTAAGATAGCAGATGAGAGCCGTTGGTAAAATATACCCCGTCCAAAAACATTCAGCCTTCATCAGATTCTCAGGTTTCACAGTCGGTTGTGGCCCAGAGACTAATAGCATGTGAACTAATCTTTCTAAACCAGCAACATTGTTAAACCTTATGCCCTATACATGAAATTCATTATTTTACTCATTAGGCAACAAAAACTCTGGCCATTTCCCTACTTCTCTATCTAATTATTATAATAAATGTGGCATAGTTGTCATGGATTGATAGTTCAGTGAGTAAATGAACCACAATAAAAGTTTCAGGTCAAGCTATCAGCGGGAATCAGGTTACGTTCCGTGATTTCCCCCGGCTTTTCCCAGTAAACCATTATGCTATGTGAGGCTCACTCACAGGGTATTGAAATATGTATTGGGTTGTGTGGATTTGGCATCAGAACAGTGACATAATTTAGAGAGAAAGCATTCTTTCATTTTGTTTTTTAGATTTATATTTTGGGATCAATTATTAGAGTGGATTGCAGCAACCACAAGGGCTATTTTGAACGGTGCTGACTTTGGGCCAATCAAGTTGTTGTTATTGCGAGACAGAGCAGCTCCTTTGGTCTGGATCATTTCTCACAGAGCTCTTTGATGTCACTTTAAACATCTATATTCTGTCTAGTCAATCTTCTTTATAGACACTAAGTCTTGCTTGGGTTTTTCTCATTTTGTCATTGAACCTCAGTCTGTTATTACACACACTGTTCTTGTTGCGCTGAAGTTGTAAACTATTCTAATGTTTATTTCAGATTAACAGGAACAACATGAACTTGACTCAAATTATACTTTGTTTGACATAGAGCTGAGCTCTCACCAGAATCCCAGTCCAGAGAAAATAAATAAAAACTACCAAAAACTCCCTCTGGTATTTCAGGAAACCATTAAGATGGTTTGCGTAGAAGAGGCCAAACAATACACATTGAAATGTTAAAGGTTTATTAATAATGTTTCTCTATCTGTTATCTGTCTCCAGTGTTAACATGTTAATTAATCTCTTAGGGTTCATGTGGATATTTTCACGAAGAATAAGAGTTTGAAATAGAAGACTTCACAAGTCCTTATACAGATACTATGTCATATTGACCTAATATAGTGTTTTTGGCCTGTCTCTCCCTGTCTTTCTGTCTTCCTAGTAAAGCTCAGTAGTACTCTGCAGGGTTTATTCAGTTAGAGAGCACAATGGTTAGCGTTCTCTCTGTTAATGCCAGTTATCAGGGTGTGGATGGATTCATGTGAATGCTTTATTATCAACTTGTGATTTGCATTACGGATGGGATCATGGACAGGGGGCGATAAAGAAGAGACCGAAAGAACGATATACAGTATAGAGAGGTACAAAGGGAGAGAAGGAGAGGAAGAGAGCACCATATAGGGAAGATGATGATTCATTGCGATTGGAAGCGCAGCGGGGAGACAGTAAGCACGTCCAGATTGTTCAAATGTTCTATTTAAGTCTACTGGTTTGTGGTTGTGGCGATGTTAAATAATGTGTGTGGTTACATTTCTACCCATTCAGATACTAATGGACAACAACAGTATGTCATCAACACACACAGTGGATGGATATCATATCTACCCCATGAAACACACCATCTAGAATTGATACAGTGGCTAGAGTATTGCTATATACTGTCTAAAAAAAGATTGCGAGGTAGCTAACGTTAGCTAGCGCTAGTCGGCTGTACCTGCACCAAAACTCTGTTATTTCTCCTTCTCTATCTTGTTATCCATCTTCTTTTTAAATGGTGAGCCAACATGTTTTCAGCGTTTTTATTTCCATGACTGCTCAAAACTCGTTTTCTCTTGGCTCTCTCCTGTCCCTCTGCAGCAGGCATGGTGAGCAATATGTTTGGAGCATCAAATCACAATAAAATTGCAGTATTGAATCGCAATACATATCGTATCGGCACCTAAGTATCGTGATAATATCGTATCGTGAGGTCCCTGGCAATTCCCAGCCCTAGTCATTTGGTCTCTATCAGTGATATTTACACCCCTCATTTACCTAGTGTTAGGCAATGGCTTAGTCTGGTCTCCCTGCATGAAACCCACAGTTTATGATTTGATCATCATGCACCAAGTTCCTCATCACTGTGGGCTTACAGTAGGTGGTGTGTTTATTCTTAGTGCTCTCTAGATTAAACTGAAATACATAATGCTAGGAGGACATGTTTTTATTTTAACATGAGACTTGTTTTATTATATCAGATACCATAGTGTCCTCTTTGTTTCATGCTTCCCCCATGTTTCACTGTTTACAGTAGGTTTCAGTCTCTCTGTGAATGACCCTGTGAATCCAGGGATGGCCCAGTCCATCTTTGGTCTTATCAATAGAACCAGACTGCCTTGAAGTCCCGTGCTCCTCATTAAACGAGAACCTAATTATGTACTGTATTTCATTAGGATTTCCCCCAAATCCTAACCATCCCTTAAAATGGCAGGAAGGAATCAGCAGCAGAAGGTTGAGTGACAGCAGACGTTACAGTATTTATGTTTAAAATACTACTACTACTTTAACAGGTCAGAATACTGAGCCAGAAACACATCAACACGTCCACTCAGTGTCTGATGATGAATGACAGATGGAGTGGAGATGGCAGTCGGTCAATCATGATGGAAAAAGAGACTTAATAAAAGGTACTGGGTTGGAAATGAAAGGGTTGTTAATGTGACGACTGGGTGTAACAAAATCTGAATTACCCCAATTAATCCAACTTTAATCCAGATTCACACATCTTTCAGACATAAGCAGTGTTTAAGGGGATGGCCTACAATATGCATAGTTCAATAAAACTTGGGTTTCATAGCAATGCAATATATCAGCCCAGATTGCATCTGTTTGGTCAGTGAGTC
The DNA here is from genome assembly GCF_964263955.1 of Coregonus lavaretus. Classification (NCBI taxonomy): domain Eukaryota; kingdom Metazoa; phylum Chordata; class Actinopteri; order Salmoniformes; family Salmonidae; genus Coregonus; species Coregonus lavaretus. Next base: position 42,532,499 of record NC_139991.1, on the reverse strand, counting down.
TGAGTATTCAGTAGTCGGGCAGCTGCCCTGATGGCATGGCAAAATAAAGAAATTGTATCTACAGTGGCTTGCAAAAGTATTCACCCCCCTTGGCATTTTTCCAATTTTGTTGCCTTACAACCTGATTTTTTTTTGGGGGGGGGAGTGCAGCAATCTTTAAGTCATACATAAGCAATGTTTAAGGGGATGGCCTATTATTGGTCTGGGCTTTGACTAGGACATTCCAAGACATTTAAATGTTTCCCCTTAAACCACTCGAGTGTTGCTTTAGCAGTATGCTTAGGGCCGTTGTCCTGCTGGAAGGTGAACCTCCGTCCCAGTCTCAAATCTCTGGAAGACTGAAACAGGTTTCCCTCAAGAATTTCCCTGTATTTAGTGCCATCCATCATTCCTTCAATTCTGACCAGTTTCCCAGTCCCTGCCGATGAAAAACATCCCCACAGTGAAGCAAGGTGGTGGCAGCATCATGCTGCAGGGAAAAACATCCCCACAGCATGATGCTGCCACCACCATGCTTCACTGTGGGGATGGTGTTCTCGGGGTGATGAGAGGTGTTGGGTTTGCGCCAGACATAGCGTTTTCCTTGATGGCCAAAAAGCTCAATTTTAGTCTCATCTGACCAGAGAACCTTCTTCCATATGTTTGGGGAGTCTCCCACATGCCTTTTGGCGAGGGTTGGGTTATAAAACAATATCAGAAACTTTGAACATCCCACTGAGCACCATTTAAATCCATTATTAAAAAATTGAAAGAATATGGCACCACAACAAACCTGCCAAGAGAGGGCCACCCACGAGAGGGCCGCCCACCAAAACTCACAGACCAGGCAAGGAGGGCATGAATCATAGAGGCTACAAAGAGACCAAAGATAACCCTGAAGGAGTTGCAAAGCTCCACAGCGGAGATTGGAGTATCTGTCCATAGGACCACTTTAAGCCGTACACTCCACAGAGCTGGGCTTTACGGAAGAGTGGCCAGAAAATTGCCATTGCTTAAAGAAAAAAATAAGCAAACCCGTTTGGTGTTCACCAAAAGGCATGTGGGAGACTCCCCAAACATATGGAAGAAGGTACTCTGGTCAGATATTTTTTTTTAGCTTTTTGGCCATCAAGGAAAATGCTATGTCTGGCACAAACCCAACACCTCTCATCACCCCGAGAACACCATCCACCATGTTTTTCATCGTCAGGGACTGGGAAACTGGTCAGAATTGAAGGAATGATGGATGGCGCTAAATACAGGGAAATTCTTGAGGGGAAACCTGTTTCAGTCTTCCAGAGATTTGAGACTGGGACGGAGGTTCACCTTTCAGCAGGACAACGACCCTAAGCATACTGCTAAAGCAACACTCAAGTGGTTAAGGGGAAACATTTAAATGTCTTGGATTGGCCTAGTCAAAGCCCAGACCTCAATCCAATTGAGAATCTGTGATATGACTAAAAGATTGCTGTACTCCAGCGGAACCCATCCAACTTGAAGGAGCTTGAGCAGTTTTGCCTTGAAGAATGGGCAAAAATCCCAGTGGCTAGATGTGCCAAGCTTATAGAGACATACCCCAAGAGACTTGCAGCTGTAATTGCTGCAAAAGGTGGCTCTACAAAGTATTGACTTTGGGGGGGGTGAATAGTTATGCACGCTCAAGTTTTCTGTATTTTCGGTCTTATTTCTTGTTTGTTTCACAATAAAAAATATTTTGCATCTTCAAAGTGGTAGGCATGTTGTGTAAATCAAATGATACAAACCCCCCAAAAAATCTATTTTAATTCCATGTTGTAAGGCAACAAAATAGGAAATATGCCAAGGGGTGTGAATACTTTCGCAAGCTCACCGTGGCTAATAGAGTACTATTGTATGAGTCATAATACCCATAAAACCTAGCAGTCAAACACGGAAATGGTACCAATCGCTTTTCCCATAGAGGATTTTAGGAACACTTCAAATAAGATCAGTGTTTTGTGTAGGATTACCGTGGTGTGACGTTTTGATAACCATGCAAATCTCTCTTTGACATGATGGCTTTTATCATTATATTCTGCTCTATTTACTCCCAGATTCGAAAATGCTAATTAGCATCAAAGTAGACGTCATGCAAGACTACAAATCCCTGCAAGCTCTTGCACGTCATCTCTAGCTGACACCTTTGCTGTCAGCTAGCTACATTGATCCAAAACGAAAGATATATTGAGTATTTTAATTTGCTGTTCCATATTTTATTAAACTAATATTTGTTGGCTTATTTATGCATTTGGTCTTGTGTCTTGTACAGAATACTATCCTAGTAGCGGTCAGATATTTACAATGTGCCATGAATACTAGGCTACCTAGATGATATTAACAACGGTACCCTTATTTTACCAGATCCTGTTCTCCTTCAGCTGGTAGAGGTCTATATTTAATCCCTTATAATTTTTGTCAGATATATCAACTAGGTGAAATCTATTTCAAATTATGGTGTTTGACCGCTAGGTTTTATGGGTATTATGACGTGTCCACTGTGGGGCTCTATTGGGGGAAAGAAGGTCTACGTGGGCTGCACCAGCAGGCCTTCAGTTTCACACACTGTTTAATATGTCTGAAATCAGAGTTAAACGGCTATTTCCTGTGTGACTGTTACAGTTTTCAGTTTTACGAAGAAGATACACACACATCTGTAGTTCTGAAATTTGTTTTTGTGTGACACATGGTAATCAAGTGATTACTGTCATTCATTTATTCCTTTTATATCACCACTCTGCGTTGGCATTTAGTTTCTGGACAGAGTAGGGCATTCAGTATTCAGTCTGTAGTACACACTTTGGAATGTGTTGTTTTGTTTGTGTTGTCATGGCATTAGTCGTGAGAGTGCCAGTCTTGTGCCAGAGGCAGTGTCCTGGCTTTCAGCAGCAGTGTGATTGCAGGAGGAGATGGCTGGAACCAGACCATGACAACCAAGCCAAAGACGGGGACAAGAGCCTACCTATGTTCAAGTGGCTGTTAATGAGATGTTTTCCTCAAAAGAAAAGAACACTTCCTTTTCATCACCTCTTCTCTCCTCTTATTTTATATCGTCCTCTACTGTACCTCTTCCTCTGCTCTCTTCTGCCCAGTCTCTTCTCTATTCTATTTAAAAGGCAAGACGCCACCTGCACCACAGCTCTCTACCACACCATGTTCTTTCTGGGCCATTTGTCCTGATTGTACTGGCCCAGCAGGTTGTGGTTTAGCTGAACAGCACACCGACCAAGGAATGCTGCCTCCACAGATTCATCCCAGTGATTCTACAGGGCAGAGGGTTCAGGGCCTTGTTTTTATAGCTTTTATAGAGACATGCTGAGGCTGTTGCCTCCACACAGTAACTAGATCAATTCTTATTTCAAGTTATTAACATTGTAAAGCAATCTGATTTGAACCCAGTGGACATTTTACAACAGCCATGTGTTGGTCAGTATTTGCAGCATATCGTTTTCCGTTTGAGAGAATGGGGTTGTCTGTCGTAGACTGCATTGTGTTTAGCAGGCAGATAAGAGTTCATGCTCTACAACATTTGCAGAGTACGACCCTACCTTACACAGAAAGCGGCACAGGTCCTAATCCAGGCACTTGTCATCTCCCGTCTGGATTACTGCAACTCGCTGTTGGCTGGGCTACCTGCCTGTGCCATTAAACCCCTACAACTTATCCAGAACGCTGCAGCCCGTCTGGTGTTCAACCTTCCCAAGTTCATGTCACCCCGCTCCTCCGCACACTCCACTGAGGAATCTACTACAAGACCATGGTGCTTGCCTACGGAGCTGTGAGGGGAACGGCACCTCCTTACCTTCAGGCTCTGATCCTACACCCAAACGAGGGCACTACGTTCATCCACCTCTGGCCTGCTAGCCCCCCTACCTCTACGGAAGCACAGTTCCCGCTCAGCCCAGTCAAAGCTATTCGCTGCTCTGGCACCCCAATGGTGGAACAAGCTCCCCCATGACGCCAGGACAGCGGAGTCACTGACCACCTTCCGGAGACACTTGAAACCCTACCTCTTTAAGGAATACCTGGAATAGTATAAAAGTAATCCTTCTACTACCCCCCCTCCCCCATTAAAAAAAAAAGGTGGTTGTCCCACTGGCTATCATAAGTTGAATGCACCAATTTGTAAGTCGCTCTGGATAAGAGCGTCTGCTAAATGACGTAAATGTAAGAGGCTGATAGTAACAAGGCCTCTCTCTGTCAGGCCCTCAGACGTCACATCCATTTCACAAGCACTCTCAACCGCTCACCACAGTCACTTCCTCAGACCTGACTCCTCAGAAATGCTACAACCACAAACACTGCCTCACTCGTTAATAGGCATTTCTGGAAGACACACTGGTACTCAGAACTTTGGCAGAAGCAGAAGTTGCTCAATAATGAAGATGCTTTTCTCAATACTGAAGGTGGTCGGCATTTAGGGTTACTTACTTCAGATAGTCTTCTATGTCTCTATGCCTAATTAGGTTGGAATGGGTAGAAATGGGAGGTGGGTATACCAAGCTCGTTGACTTATGTCTGCATTGCTGAGTTGGTATGCGAGATAAAAATGTAATGTATAAGAATGTTTGGAAAAAATCTACAAAGAATATACTAAAACATCCTTAATGTGCAAGAGTTATTTAATATTGACCCTTTTTGACCATTAGTTTAAATAATTTATTTCATAAACATAGTCTGACATTATCTGGTTTGATAGAATTATACATGCCGTCCGGAGAAAGCCTACTTTACCAAAAATGTTTCTGGGAGCAGTTCTAGAGCAATAAATCAAGGAATAATAACACATCTGAAACTGCTGCTCTGTCTTTGTAAGCAACTTTCTTGAGAATGAGAATGAATCTACTGTTGATTCCTATTTCATTATTATTGTATCCTGCTTTGCTAATCAAACAAGTACCCTCATAATGATACAATGATTGATCAGTCAACTTTTTCATCCGAGCACTTTATTCGACCTGAATTAGATTTGTATGACTATGTAGTCGTTATTTGATTACAAGGGCTAATTGTCTTGTAAAAGGCAGACGGGTGGCACATGGAAACAATTGGTGGCGGGTTATTGAAGGGAAGGAAAAGCCGCTCCTGGCTTACTTTCTCTGTATGGTGAGTCACAGTGGTTAAGATGAAGAGATACCGCCCAACTCTCACTTCATCCATCTTCATTAGAACTCTTAATTAGCACCATTTGTGAAGACTTTCTCAGAAACCACAGTCTAATAGATATGTCTCTTTTTCCTCTCAAAGCTAATACCAGAGATTCTTCTAGAGAGAATGCAAAAGACAGCATGTTATTTCGTCAAGTGTTCTTCTCATTAGATCGGAGGGAAGAGCATTTCCACTGGTTAACTTGGTAGTACCACATCAACCTCATCTATCATTGATTCCAACCACTAACTACTAACCAATCCTGGCCAAGTGGCCCTATTCAGTTTCAGCCATAAGCCCACAGAGAGAGCTGCAGCTGTGGTGTGAGCTGGTGTACTTGTTCATCTGTAAACGGAAACGCTCAGAACTCCAGTGTCATCCTGGTGGAACAGTCATTCATTATCAGCATCCGGACAGTAATAGAGGCTGTAGTACTGTGGAGAAACCAGCAGCGCAGCCACACACCAGCAACCAGCAGCATGCATTATGTGGTTAGGTCACATTCAAAGAGGAGGAAAATATGGAAGATATTTCATCCGTTGGGGCAGCTGCCACATTCTCATCTGCCAAACAACTGTAATGAGAGTCATTCTGGTGCTTCTTCTGAAACAAAATAATGTTTGTCTTTTGGGCTCTCGTTCGGTAGAGGAGGAATGGTGGTCTGTTAGTCATATTTATATCATATGAGGAGCTAAGCTTTACTCAGATTTTACCAATAGGATCTTACATTGAAAGGCAGATTAATTTAGCCGCTCATTATGTAAACACATGATGTGACTGTGTTTGAGTGAGGGATAACATTTTAAATGTGTGCTGTACAGTAGGCAGGAGGTACGTACTGTACTGTAGAGAGGAGTTGAATTGTGCACACAGAGTTCAGGTTGTGTGGTTATCTGTTGTCCATCACTTTTAGTGTCTGGGCTCTTTCTAGTTTTATGATATTTACAGAGAGAGGAGATTCTAGGGATTCTTAGCGTGACATGTATTGGTTTTGTGCATGCGTGAGAAAGGCTGTGTGTGTCAGAGGGATGACTGGCTGATGAAGTGCTCCTCTGTTCTCTGCCATATTATTTAACATAGTAAACTGCACAGACAGTATACTTTTATCAGAGCTTTACAAGGAAAGATAAAGGGAACAGCCTCTCTGAAAGCACTGTGTCTGGAGATTATCAGGATTTGACGTCTGTTACCAAATATAGACTATGGTATGTAGCATTGTCTTTTCCCTTTATGCAGGATTCTAGATGGCTAAAGGGTAAGGCTGTTCCAAACTGAAATATTTGACCCCTGCCTGTGCACCTCACATGTGGCTGTTCTACTCAAGCACATACACACTGACACACACATGCACATTCTCCTAACCTTAACCCACACACTGGAATCCTGTGTCCTGCTGAGTGCTTAGACGGGGCTGTGCTCCCTCCCATAACCCTGCTGTTGACTCTGTCATTGACCCCAGGGCAGCGGAGGGGGGTGAGGGGAGGCTGATTTGTGTGGGTCAGACTGAGAACTAGCTGGTTCTCCTCTGGTCTGGTCTGATCTTGGGAATGGAGCCTGGAGGACTAGCTGTTCCCCAGGGGGTGCCCAGACACATTAATGGAGTTTGTATGGTAGTTACCATCCCTCAGATTGGCCACCAGTTAAACCCCAGAGAGCAGTTGAAGTAGTTTCACTTAGTCTTAAAGAGAAATTAGTTGAGGCTGTGTGGGTTTACTGTGCTACTGTGTTGTGTACGTTCATGTATGTGTAAGTGTGTGTGCCTGTACTTAACAGTATAATATGCTTGTGAATTTATGGTATGCATATATTCAGTATGCCTGAGCTATGCCTCCTGTACTACCCACAGGCCTTTGCATTCTGATCTCCTTGATTTAAAAAAACTGCAACAAGGAACAAGGAAATAAGGAAAATGTGTCAGCATGGACCCTACTGTCATGGGGTCTCCCCCTCTCTCATACTGTGAGGTCTCAGTGAACAAAGACCGGCTGTCCTCTTGCCCTTACTCTCTCTCTGTCTCTCCTATAATGAAGCCTACACAATAGCATTCCTGACTTCCAGGCAGTACAGTACAGTATGCTCTTGATTCTTTTGTTTCTACCTACTGAGGTTACCTAACTTCCTGGATGGGAGGGAGGGATTCCTGGGCAACAGGTCCTTACATAGTCATGCTACTCCCACTGCGGGCTTTATGCTGCCTCTCACACAATGCTGTGAATGGAGTGAATAAGGACTTCATTGACAGTCAAGGCTGAGGCTCTCCTCTGGCTGAGTAATCACTAATGTAACTCAGAGCCTCTGTGGTGAGGTGGCTGGAAAATACCAACAGCTGCTGTTGCTGTGGAACGAGAGGTATCCTTCATCTTTGGGGACGAATGTTGAGATGTAACCACAAATTGAGGAAGTCTAGCCCAACCATTATTATGGTCCAACGTACTGTACCTTTACTATAATAATAGGTCTGACAAAGACAGAAGAGAGGTCCACCCTCTATACAAATGTTGCTTCTCTGTCTCGTCACACTTCAGCATAAGGGGCTGCAGGTCTCCCACAAAATCACCACACTACCCACTGGGCAAAAGCTGGTTGAATCAATGTTGTTTCCACGTCATTTCAACGAAAAGGTTCAACGTGATGATGTTGAATCAACGTGGAAAACTAATTGGATTTGCAAAAAAGTCCTCAACGTAAGGGAATTTCGTCCAACCTTTACCTAAATCCAATGTCATGGTGACATTTTATGTTGATTTCATGTTGAATTCACGTTCGTTGAGAACTCAGCCAAATGTAGATAAAAAATTGACATTGAACTGGCGTCTGTGCCCGGTGGGTACTGTGTCACAATAATATGTCTAGCGTGTTAAAGAATGCTTAGTTGTGCCTTTTAAACCACATGCATTTAGTCCTCTATAACAAATTGTGAGAGGTGTGATGAGGATCCTTGCATAATAAAGCTAACCAGGTTATTTTATGAATGCAGGCGGCCCTGAGCTCTGTTTGTTCCTGTGCAATGACTCCACAGGTGTTGAGTGTGCAGGGGGCGAGTGTTGAGTGATTGACGAGGTAAACGCCAGGCAAGCTTGTGTAATGTCCTCGCGCCACACCTGGGAGAGAGTCATCACCGCTATCATGGTTTCACCAAGCTGCTTCCTGTCAGAACATATCCTGTGCTACTGTTTTAGTGCCAGCATGCAGCTCCAGGCTGGCTGTGCCCCCTGGCTGGGTCGAATGGAAAATGTGACGCACGGGACCCCACCTGTTGTCTGGGAAAAAAGACTGGCGTTATGGGAGTCAAACAAACAGGGGAGGTAGTTTACTCATGTGGGTTTGCTGTGTATTATGGATGTCATTGCAAAGGGAAGGAAAATATTAAAGCCGCATAACAAAAAGTGTTGCATTTTTCAGGTTTACTATTAGTTGTTTTGACAGTTTATGGTTTCAGCTTATGTTTATTTTTATTTTTTAGGGGGTAGATCAGCTTTAATATTGCAGAAAGATTGTAACTTCCATCAATGTAATTGTCTGCATCACTTCCAATCCCCCATATGTTTTTTATTTTCTTCTTTCTCGCATATACAGTGGGGAGAACAAGTGTTGATACACTGCTGATTTTGCAGGTTTTCCAACTTACAAAGCATGTAGAGGTCTGTAATTTTTATCATAGGTCCACTTCAACTGTGAGAGACGGAATCTAAAACAAAAATCCAGAAAATCACATTGTATGATTTTTAAGTAATTAATTTGCATTTTATTGCATGACATAAGTATTTGATCACTTACCAACCAGTAAGAATTCCGGCTCTCACAGACCTGTTAGTTTTTCTTTAAGAAGCCCTCCTGTTCTCCACTCATTACCTGTATTAACTGCACCTGTTTGAACTCGTTACCTGTATAAAAGACACCTGTCCACACACTCAATCAAACAGACTCCAACCTCTCCACAATGGCCAAGACCAGAGAGCTGTGTAAGGACATCAGGGATAAAATTGTAGACTTGCACAAAGCTGGGATGGGCTACAGGACAATAGGCAAGCAGCTTGGTGAGAAGGCAACAACTGTTGGCGCAATTATTAGAAAATGGAAGAAGTTCAAGATGACGGTCAATCACCTTCGGTCTGGGGCTCCATGCAAGATCTCACCTCGTGGGGCATCAATGATCATGAGGAAGGTGAGGGATCAGCCCAGAACTACACGGCAGGACCTGGTCAATGACCTGAAGAGAGCTGGGACCACAGTCTCAAAGAAAACCATTAGTAACACACTACGCCGTCATGGATTAAAATCCTGCAGCGCACGCAAGGTCCCCCTGCTCAAGCCAGCGCATGTCCAGGCCCGTCTGAAGTTTGCCAATGACCATCTGGATGATCCAGAGGAGGAATGGGAGAAGGTCATGTGGTCTGATGAGACAAAAATATAGCTTTTTGTTCTAAACTCCACTCGCCGTGTTTGGAGGAAGAAGAAGGATGAGTACAACACCAAGAACACCATCCCATCCGTGAAGCATGGAGGTGGAAACGTCATTCTTTGGGAATGCTTTTCTGCAAAGGGGACAGGACGACTGCACCATTTTGAGGGGAGGATGGATGGGGCCATGTATCGCGAGATCTTGGCCAACAACCTCCTTCCCTCAGTAAGAGCATTGAAGATGGGTCGTGGCTGGGTTTTCCAGCATGACAACGACCTGAAACACACAGCCAGGGCAACTAAGGAGTGGCTCTGTAAGAAGCATCTCAAGGTCCTGGAGTGGCCTAGCCAGTCTCCAGACCTGAACCCAATAGAAAATCTTTGGAAGGAGCTGAAAGTCCGTATTGCCCAGCGACAGCCCCGAAACCTGAAGGATCTGGAGAAGGTCTGTATGGAGGAGTGGGCCAAAAACCCTGCTGCAGTGTGTGCTTACCTGGTCAAGACCTACAGGAAACGTATGTTCTCTGTAATTGCAAACAAAGGTTTCTGTACCAAATATTAAGTTCTGCTTTTCTGATGTATCAAATACTTATGTCATGCAATAAAATTTAAATGAATTACTTAAAAATCATACAATGTGATTTTCTGGATTTTTGTTTTAGATTCCGTCTCTCACAGTTCAAGTGTACCTATGCTAAAAATGACAGACCTCTACATGCTTTGTAAGTAGGAAAACCTGCAAAATCGGCAGTGTATCAAATACTTGTTCTCCCCATTGTATATAAAAAATATTATTTTCATGGCGGTCTTCATCCATAACCGCCAGTTACACAGTTATACTGTAATTGTGCCAGCCCTAACTGTATATCTCATTACAGTTTTTTTTATACAGAAAGTGTTTCAAATCTCTGTTCCTGTTTTTAATTGTTTCCACTCCTAAAACCTTTCCCACAACCCCTCATAATGAACATAAATTTAATGTGACATGAGGCTATTAGAGCTTATCTCTTACACGTTCATAGATAACACAGACAGAAACTATGATCTACAGTACCTGTGTCTATCTCCCCCAGCCTTTCCTCTCCTCCACAACAGAAAAGACCAGGCAGTCAGCTTAGTCAGCTAGTTCATTACTGGAGCTCAGATAAGATCACATCCTTCCTCTAAGAGCAACAACCCTCATCGTTTCTCAGGCCCTACATCAACCTCTCAAAGATGACCTGATCAAGCAAACAATAGTAATTTACACTCTCTTTCTCAGTACGTAGCAGACCCATCGAGTATCCAGAGATCAAGTAGATTCATGTTTACCAAGACAGTCATATGGCCGGACTTTAACATAGATACAGTACAGTAGATACCACAATCATATGGTCAGCCTTTAGGCCGTTACAGTAGACTGGGGTTTTGTCAGAAGGTTGTAACTCATGGGAACCTCTTCATCATAAGCACCTATCAGAATCAAAGGTTAGGGGTAACGTATGGCCCTCGGCCTGTCTGTGCCTTGAGGATGCCTTTCTTTCTAAATCAAATCCAAGTGGGTTAGAAGAACAGAGTGCATTAGTCACTAGTGGAATGTGTTGGAATGTGTTCTACTTCAATCTGCTGTTTTGATTTAGAAGTCAGAGGCGTGCATGCCACCTAGATAGTAAAATCATTAGCTGTCCAGACATCTTTTAAAGTTGGGAGAGATATAGGACATGCTTCCATCCTTCTCGGATCAAACAGACCAGCACACACAGCATGTGTAGAGGGCCTGTCTGTCTGTCTGTACATACACAGCATGTGTAGAAGGCCTGTCTGCATGTCTGTCTGTCTGTCTCTGTACACATACAGCATGTGTAGCGCCCTGTCTGTTTGTCTGTCCCAGGAGTATTTGCCTGGTCTATTCTGGGCCCAGCTGATACGTGGCCAGTGTTGTGAAGAGAGAGAAAAGGCCTGTTTTACATAACCAAGGTTACATAAGACACCACAGGGAGAGAACACAATGCTACACAATGCTATATAAAATAGTTTCATAATTTCACGATAATCGTTTCCTGTTTTGGTTCATGGTGTTGCTTTACAGGCTTGATCAGGTCTCAGCCTTTTGTCTGATTTTCTGTGATAAGAGAGCTGAACAAATAGCGTTTAATGGAAAGTTTTTTGATGAATTCATGCATACTGTTTGTTTAAGAAAGTTGTTCTAAGACGCATAAATAAAAAGAGATCTAATCTGTATCTGTCTTCAGAGTCTGAAACCATGCACGCTGGGAGTCTGTCTGCATATTCTACTCTCCAGTGTATGGAGGTCAAATACACTAAGCTATGCTCAATATAGCATGGAATTCCCTAGTCCTGACTCCTGGGACGCTCTACTGTTTATTATCCTGTTACAGTAAATTAATGCATGCGTGTATGTTTATTTTACTTTTATTTCAACGTGTATGTTTTGGTTTTCTGTGTCTTTACAGCTGACCGATGGGGGCAAGGCAGCCAAAGCCAAAATCAGTGTGGGAGATGTAGTTCTGTCTATCGACGGCATCGCCACCAACAGCATGAACCACCTGGAGGCCCAGAACAAGATCAAAGCCTGCACAGAAAACCTCAACCTCACCCTGCAGAGGTAAGAGGCTGCGCACACACACACGCATGTCTTATCTATCACTTAAGAAGTAACTGCTATTTAGGCCATTCAACAGCAGTACAGTAGTTCAACAGCACAGAGTAGAACTGAGTGCTTCTACAGACTGCTGTATGACTCCTTCCTGTGGGTTTTACTGTACTGTCTACTCTCCTAGTTTATGTAAGACCACAGGAAGTGCTGTAGCGTGTCTTTTTTAAGCTTCAGAGTTTGCATGCGACTTTGTTGATTCTGTCTGTAACTCTGTATTTCAGGCATATTTCAGGGACTTGTAAAAAATGATTACATGAATGCTTTACGGTAAAAAACATGGCTAGTTATCCCTTACTGGACCTTTACCCAAATGAAACACCACATACATTAAGCAGTAACCCGTCATTGCCATGTCAGAAGAGAACTTCAACCATGTCCCATGTGTGTTTATTTCTCTATTAACCATTTGAGATTCTTCAAAGTAGCCATCCTTTGCCTTGATGACAGCTTTGCACACTCTTGGCATTCTCTCAACTAGCTTCACCTGGAATGCTTTTCCAACAGTCTTGAAGGAGTTCCCACATATGCTGAGCACTTGTTGGCTGCTTTTCCTTCACTCTGCGGTCCAACTCATCCCAAACCATCTCAATTGTGTTGAGGTCGGGTGATTGTGGAGGCCAGGTCATCTGATGCAGCACGCCATCTCTCTCCTTCTTGGTCAAATAACCCTTACACAGCTTAGAGGTGTGTTGGGTCATTGTCCTGTTGAAAAACAAATGATAGTCCCACTAAGCGCAAACCAGATGGGATGGCGTTTCGCTGCAGAATGCTGTGGTAGCCATGCTGGTTAAGTGTGCCTTGAATTCTAAATAAATCATAGACAGTGTCACCTGCAAAGCACCATCAAACCTCCTCCTCCATGCTTCACGGTGGGAACCACACATGCAGAGATCATCTGTTCACCTACTCTGCGTCTCACAAAGACACGGTGGTTGGAACCAAAAATCTAAAATTTGGACTCATCAGACCAAAGGACAGATTTCCACCGGTCTAATGTCCATTGCTTGTGTTTCTTGGTCCAAGCAAGTCTCTTCTTCTTATTGGTGTCCTTTAGTAGTGGTTTCTTTGCAGCAATTCGACCATGAAGGCCTGATTCACGCAGTCTCCTCTGAACAGTTGATGTTGAGATGGGTCTGTTACTTGAACTCTGTGAAGCATTTATTTAGACTGCAATTTCTGAGACTGGTAACTCTAATTAACTTAACTCTGGGTCTTCCTTTCCTGTGGCGGTCCTCATGAGAGCCAGTTTAATCATAGCGCTTGATGGTTTTTGCGACTGCACTTGAAGAAACTTTCAAAGTTCTTGAAATTTTCCGTATTGACTGACCTTCATGTCTTAAAGTAATGATGGACTGTCATTTCTCTTTGCTTATTTGAGCTGTTCTTGCCATAATATGGACTTGGTCTTTTACCAAATAGGGCTATCTTCTTTATACCACCCCTACCTTGTCACAACACAACTGATTGGCTCAAAGGAAAGAAATTCCACAAATTAACTTTTAACAAGGCACAACTGTTAATTGAAATGCATTGATTGAGAGTGTGCAAAAGTGTCATCAAGGAAAGGGTGGCTACTTTGGTTACTACATGATTCCATATGTGTTATTTCATAGTTTTGATGTCTTCACTATTATTATACAATGTAGAAAATAGTCAAAATAAAGACAAACACTGGAATGAGTAGGTGTGTACAAACTTTTGACTGGTACTGTACATGCCCTGTCATTGTCCCTGAGGCCCTCTCAAGAATGCAGGGACGTTATGATGACGCTGTTGAGATTCATCACTCTGGCTTGTTTTGTCTTACACGTTATGTACCCCTGTTTATTTGTCTCAGCCAGCACACTATAACTTGATGCAATGTGTGAAGTACTACAGCCGGAAACACGCAGTGTGTGACTTACTACATCTTAAACACACTCAGTGGTAGACAAGGTTAGGCCAGATCTATGTTGTGGCCCTGGATGGACATAAAGATGGACACCTTTGTCCCAGTAACAATTAGGGACATTCATCAGAACAAGGTTAAAAGTGCAGATTGTCCCCCTCAGGGACACCCAATGTCCCTGAAAATATTCTTATAAAAAAAGCAGTTTAAAAAAAGCAGACCAGTGGAACAGGAAGTGGGAGTACACCCCTGACCTTTGACCCTGGTAGGAGGCAGTCATGGAAGGCCAGGATAAGTTTAAATCAGGCTAAAAGACTACCTCTCATTGAGTTTCTCAATGGCTTTGCATGGAGGTAGTGTACAATGGAGGGCTTGCACCATGGCAAATGTTCCCTCTATAACAAATGTACAGTATGTGCCTTTAGAACATGGTGGACCTGATTCAGTCAAATGAATCAGAGGAAACAGAGAGAAAAGTCTGAACTTTATGCTGTCACATTGCAATTCCTCATCAAGGTTTTACAAATGCTTTTCATGGCTGTTAAGCTGTTTTGGCAGGAAACCTGCAGAACCCATCAGATCAGACAGACGTCTGTTGTCAAAGACCTTGGACCTTAGAGGTCCCTTTGTGCTACTTCAGTACTGTTATAGCTGTAACCACAGCAACCCAGCTAGAACATGGCTACACTGGGCCATGCATTCTGAGGAGGAGTGACACAGTCGATAAATGTCATTCAGGACAGAGCACACACCTGCCTAGGCTGGCTCTGCCTGGGTTTAAGTGAACCCCTGTGAGGAAAGCTTTTAATGAAAGCTCTTAAAATACCCGCTACATTGATCCAACCTCCAAAGGAAACGGGGAATACTAGACACGGCATCAGTTTTGCTTACATTTGAATAAGTTCTCTGTAGGGCTGTAACAGCAGTTAAGTGCTGCTTAAACTATTTTCTGGCTCGATTTGCAAGGAGGCCAATGGGTACCTTGTAATCCTCGATTAAAATACTATTCCTTATTGGTGATTGAATATGGCGAATTGAAAGAATTTCCATAAATGTGAAGAAATTATTTGTCTGCTTGGCTTTCAATCAATGATTTGTCAAAGACATCAAAAAACACTTTGGTCAGTCTGAAATAAAACAGACAATTAATTCAGGCCTCTCACAATCACATACAGCTTGGTCCTATAGATTCAGTTCTGTTTGATTCAGAAAAGTGTTTCCAAAGCAGAATCAAACCTAGCTGTGGCTCTTGAACAGCCACTCCATATAGGGAAAGCAGTGTTGAGTGGAGGGCTTATTCCTTATTTGTGAAAAGCATTAGCCCCAGTGTTCCACTGTTCCATAGAGGTGTTGTGCTTAGCCCAGCTGCTCCATAAGGGAAAACACCTCCGCACATCCGCCGTGCTACGCCGCCCAAGCTGTAAAAGCTGTTGAAAGAGCAGCACAGAGCCTGGTTCACGTGTCCTCTCATTCTGTCACCACAACACTAGATTAAGGAGTCTTTTTACTCTAATGGAAAAGAAAATAGGCCTAAACTAGACCCCATCTCACAGCTGTCTGTAATCTAGCAAGTGTAATAAATGCACAATGAAACATCAAACACTCAGGCCATGCTAGACGATGATGACACACATGAGATTCAGCAATGTAGCGAATCCTCATGCTTTATTTCTGTAGGACGCGTGTTTCGTGATCTGAAATAATAAATTGAAGTACATGGCAAATTTAAGAGTTAAAGAGGATCGCATGTTCTGGGACGTACATAATTACTTTTAAAGTGGTGAAAAGTAAAGGGAGTTCTACCATTCAAAATAAGGAAGTGAGACAGTTTTCTGTTTGCCTTATTTAGATACTGTAAACAGCAAGGCATTTCAAGCAGTGTTTCCTTGTTACCCATGTTGTTTAATCATGGTATGGTATGTGCTCTCTCTGGCAGTGTGGAACCAACGCTCAATATTTCCATCTCTCCCCGACCCTCCTGTTCCTCCCTCCGTCTCCCAAACCAAAATGTGTACCTCTTCTTGTCAATTCAGCAATGTGAAAAGAATGCATTGATTTCCATCAAATCATTTTAGACCGCATTCACTTCCTGACCATATTTTCTTAATGTTGGTTTCCATGGGATGATGGACTGCCTTTGCTGAAAAACTCAGTCTCAGTTGAGAATGGCGCCATGAGGATTGGTGCAGGAGGATAGGTTTACAGTTACTCACTATTATGTCTTGTTTTCAATTTAGAGAAAAAGGCACCCCTTGCATAGCCTCATTGCTTCACTTTGTTTGTAATGTTATGTTAGTCTTAGTGAGCAGAACCGCCACAGTTCTAGCGTCCACCTGTAGATCTGTCAACACAACGCACTACACGTATCTGTGTGGGATTTATGAATGTTGACTGATGTGATAAGAGTATTATGGATGTTATGGTTGTGATAACATAACAGCGGCAATGCGCTAGTCTTCTAACAGACAAAAAGGGACAGCCGAAGAACCCTTTTAGGTTCTAGATAGCACCATTCTTTCTAAGAGTGTAGTGAAGAAATCTTTTCATCCTATGCTGGAGAAACCACAACTTTATATGATTCATCAGCTCTTCTCTGCCAGATTTATTCTATCCATCACTCACCGCCTTCCCTCTGACACTCCTGCTGCTTACCAGCCTCCCCCACAGTAACAACCCCTATGCCATAGAGCAGAACACGCTAACGCTAACTAGGGATATTAGGCTAGGAGCTAGGCTAGAATGCTGTTTTGATTAGCAGACTTTACGAGGTGATAGCGACTGGGTATCCAAAGAAAGATTGAATGTCTTGGCTCACGCTAGCAGTTCATGTCCATGTCTCGGGGGTTGGAAAAATAGTATTTCCACTTATCAGCAGAGTGATGGAGAACATGCACAGACCTACTTTATCTGTAGTTTGACTGTGAGGGTAATTGTAGGTAAACTACAGTAGGATTATGCATGATTTTCCCCTTAGATTGACTGGTTACATTTGGAGACCACACAATTAGCAGCTTTCTGCTGATTTAAGGTGTGGTATTCTTTTCTCTCAGAAATGTTCTCAAGAAAATAAAAATGGTTTTCCATCCACGCCTGGGCTGTTAAAAACTGGCCAATCAAGCCTAATGTGTGCTATGATTGTAATGACAACCAGTCACTTTACAACACATCTCTTTTCCTCTTCCCAGGTTAACACCATGAGTTCTGCCAGGAGGGTGTGGGAAGGAGCCTGAGGAAACTATGATAATTGATGTTTATTTATTGTCATCGAAATATTCAACACAGTGCAATCAAACACCGCTCCTCTTGAGAATATGACTGCCGCACCTGGGTCCAAAAAATCTAAAGACAAAAACAAAACGGGATGTCAGAAACCCAACAGATATTCTCTAAAGGTATGCAAGACAGCTTCCCCAGAGAGAGAGAGCGAGAGAGAGAAGAGAAGAGAGAGAGGGAGAGAATAATTTCACAATTTGGAAACTTGAAGCTCTGGGGCTGAGTTCTGACAGTGCCCAGGACTGTCAGTACAGACTGGCCTCTCACTCTCTCATCAGCACACTGTAGCTCACAACACAGACCAGAGAAACAGGCATGCCCACTGGAGACTAAGTGGAACTGACATTTACCAACGTAAAAACATGAGTTTCAACATATCAAAGCAGACAGCGTGTCTTTTTCCTGTCTTCGCTCTGTCTGTTTGGTTCACACCCCCCTCTTTTTCTCTCTCTCTTTGCATTCCTTGAGCTCAGATGTGAAATGCAAATAAAGAAGACAAAATAGAAATACCGTTTTTGAGACCTGACTAGAGGAGTAATATTTTTGTCTCTGTCAATTGACTTCTACTGGCCTGTGGGTAGACTAGGCCTAAGTGTCCTGTCCTCTCATCTAAAAAGTTGGATAGAGCCTCTCTTTTACATCTAAATGTCCAGAATGTATAGAATGCCTTTTGACTGACCAAACAGCCTTCCAGTTGTGTGTAAATCAATGTTGACCCCAAGGGTCATGTAGCACCACCTGTTGTGCTTATCGCCTTTTATTTCCCCTGCTGGTACAGCTTGTCGACAGACAGACAGACAGACAGACAGACAGACAGACAGACAGACAGACAGACAGACAGACAGACAGACAGACAGACAGACAGACAGACAGACAGACAGACAGACAGACAGACAGACAGACAGACAGACAGAGTACAGTATAGTCAGGCCTGCTGTTCACATAGCAGCCAGTCAACCATACGCTAGCTAGCTGCTCTGGTAGCAGGAGAGGAAGTCTAGCTCCAGACCAGAAACACTCACAGATGGCCAGTGTTTCCTTGGTAGACTGAAACTGCTGTGTGAAGGGGGTAGGGGGTTAGGGGATAGGGGTTGAGGAAAAGGACATTATAATGTAATACAGAGCTCATGCTTTTATGCCTATGTGTGGCCAGATGTTGAGTGGAGAAGGGGAGAGGGTGAGAGGGGTCAGTCTGTTGGGACTGTTAACTACTCTGGCCATGGGCCCACTCTGAAATGGGACTAATTAGAGAGAGAGATTGACTGTTTTTTCCCCCAGTGAAATGTCGCCGGAGAAGATGGCTGCCGTTTTACAGCCCTCTAACCAATTGTACTATTATGTGTGTTTTTTCGTGGTACTTGTAATTTATTCTGTACATAATGTTTCTGCCACCGTCTCTTATGACCAAAAAGAGCTTCTGGATATCAGGACAGCGATTACTTACCTCGTATTGGACAAAGATTTTTTCTTCAACGAGTCGGACGCGAAGGATATTCTACAGACACCCGACAAGGCCCAAATCCCCATCATTCGTATTAGAAAGAGACGGAGATATCGTGGACGTAGGTCGGGGTGCCTTGTAAGGATCCAACGGCGAGCAAGTAAACTGCCTCTTCCATCAATCCTATTAGCCAATGTTCAATCATTTGAAAATAAATTGTACGACCTAAGATTAAGGTTATCCTACCAGCGGGACATTAAAAACTGTAATATCTTATGTTTCACCGAGTCGTGGCTGAACGACGACATAGATAACAAACAGCTGGCGGGATATACGCTAAATCGGGAGGATAGAACGGCTGACTCCGGTAAGACAAGGGGTGGCGGTATGTGTGTATTTGTAAACAACAGCTGGTGCATAAAATCTAATACTAAGGAAGTCTCAAGGTTTTGCTCGCCTGAGGTAGAGTATCCCATGATAAGCAGTAGACCACACTATTTACCAAGAGAGTTTTCATCTATATTTTTCGTAGCTGTCTATTTACCACCACAAACCGATGCTGGCACTAAGATTGCACTCAATGAGCTGTATAAGGCCATAAGCAAACAGTAAAACGCTAATCCAGAGGCAGCGTTCCTAGTGGCCGGGGACTTTAATGCAGGAAAACTTAAATCCGTTCTACCTCCTTTCTACCTGCATGTTAAATGTGCAACCAGAGGAAAAAAAACTCTAGACCACCTTTACTCCACACACAGAGATGCGTACAAAGCTCTCCCTCGCCCTCCATTTGGCAAATCTGACCATAACTCTATCCTCCTGATTCCTGCTTATAAGCAAAAACTAAAGCAGGAAGCACCAGTGACTCGGTTAATAAGGAAGTGGTCAGATGACGCAGATGCTAAGCTACAGGACTGTTTTGCTAGCACAGACTGGAATATGTTCCGGGATCCTTCCGATAGCATTGAGGAGTAAACCACATCAGTCACTGGCCTCATCAATAAGTGCATCGATGACGTCGTCCCCACAGTGACCGTATGTACATACCCCAACCAGAAGCCATGGATTACAGGCAACATCCGCACTGAGCTAAAGGGTAGAGCTGCCACTTTCAAGGAGCGGGACTCTAACCCGGACGCTTATAAGAAATCCTGCTATGCCCAGGCAAAGAGTCAATACAGGACTAAGATTGAATCGTACTACACCGGCTCTGACGCTCGTCGGATGTGGCAGGACTTGAAAACTATTACAGACTACAAAGGGAAGCACAGCCACGAGTTGCCCAGTGACACAAGCCTACCAGACGAGCTAAATCACTTATATGCTCGCTTCGAGGCAAGCAACATTGAAGCATGCATGAAAGCATCAGCTGTTCCGGATGACTATGTGATCACGCTCTCCGTAGCCGATGCAGGCCCAGACGGATTATCAGGACGTGTACTCAGAGCATGCGCTGACCAACTGGCAAGTGTCTTCACTGACATTTCAACATCCCTGACTGAATCTGTAACACCAACATGTTTAAAGCAGACCACCATAGTCCTTGTGCCCAAGAACACTAAGATAACTTGCCTAAATGACTACCGACCCGTAGCACTCACGTCTGTAGCCACATAAATACCATTATCCCAGAAACCCTAGACCCACTCCAATTTGCAACAGATCCACAGATGATGCAATCTCTATTGCACTCCACACTGCCCTTTCCCACCTGGACAAGAGGAAAACCTATGTGAGAAAGCTATTAATTGACTACAGCTCAGCGTTCAACACCATAGTGCCCTCAAAGCTCATCACTAAGCTAAGGACCCTGGGACTAAACACCTCCCTCTGCAACTGGATCCTGGACTTCCTGACGGGCCACCCGCAGGTGGTAAGGGTAGGTAACAACACATCTGCCACGCTGATCCTCAACACGGGGGCCCCTCAGGGGTGCGTGCTCAGTCCCCTCCTGTCCTCCCTGTTCACGGCAGGCACGACTGCCGACGACACAACAGTGGTAGGCCTGATCACCGACAACAATGAGACAGCCTATAGGGAGGAGGTCAGAGACCTGGCCGTGTGGTGCCAGGACAAAAACCTCTCCCTCAATGTGATCAAGACAAAGGAGATGATTGTGGACTACAGGAAATAAAAGAGGACTGAGCACGCCCCCATTCTCATCGACGGGGCTGTAGAGGAACAGGTTGAGAGCTTCAAGTTCCTTGGTGTCCACATCACCAACAAACTATCATGGTCCAAACACATCAAGACAGTCGTGAAGAGGGCACGACAAAGCCTATTCCCCCTCAGGAGACAGAAAAGATTTGGTGTGGGTCCTCAGATCCTCAAAAGGTTCTACAGCTGCACCATCGAGAGCATCACCGCCTGATATGGCAACTGTTCTGCGTACGGCCCAGTACATCACTGGGGCAAAGCTTCCTGCCAGGACCTCTATACCAGGCGGTGTCAGAGGAAGGCCCTCAAAATTGTCAACGACTCCAGCCACCCTAGTCATAGACTGTTCTCTCTGCTACCGCACGGCAAGCGGTACCGGAGCACCAGGTCTAGGTCCAAAAGGCTTCTTCACAGCTTCTACCCCCAAGCCGTAAGACTCCTGAACAGCTAATCATGGCTACCCAGACTATTTGCATTGCACGATGGTATACTGAGCATGTCATATCATGCAATCATATTCAATTATTATGAAACCATCTTTCTTTGCTGCTTATCATCTTTATTCCCCTGATAAGTAACCTGGTTTAAGCCTGGAAATGTCATCTTTATTACAGGTACTTATCATTCTATTGTACAATCTCCGGTGTTCTAGTATTCAGTAAATGGACGCTGCTGTGGGACCCAAGGTAGCATTGGAGCGGTCCAAGTTGTCTGTGTAATGGATGGGAATGCTTCTAATCCGCTGGAAGGGAGAGTTTGTCTAACATTAAATTACAAGCACTGATCCAGAGTGGCCAAATTGTTCCAGATTACCTTTTAGTATGGGATAAATTATCCTATTCACAATGTGTGTGTGTGACTTTTAGTATGGTGTGAATTATCCTGTCCTCAGAGTTTACCACTCCTTGGCATGCTGTCATTCAGGGGGAACAGATTGATGCAGAATTGTCTGGGAGAGACATTTTGAAACATCTGCTTATGTGTGTTTTTGTGCAGGTTTCTAAGTGATTGTGTGTGCATATGGTGGAAGGAAGAGTGTGTGCTGGGACTTGGGGTCTTCTCCTCATGTTTATGGTGTCACTCTCTGGCTGTTAACGTACCCCACCCCACCCCTACACAACACGTGCATGCTGCTATAGAGCACTGGGGATTAGTCATCACACACATCATATGAGTGAGACTGACAATAGCAACAGGCTGTCCAGTTGTAAAAGTTAACATAACTTTCACACTAAAAACGAACCCCTTCTATCCTCACCTCTCCTCTCTTTCTATTCAATTAGAGCTCTCTCTCTCTCCTCGCTGCCCCTAGAGTACATCTCTCTCTCTCTTGCCCGCTCTCTCGCTCACTCTCTCTCTTTCTCTCTCTCTCACTTTCTCTCTCTCACTTTTTCTCTTTCTCTCTTGATTTATTTCTCTCTCTCTCTCTCTCTCTCTGTTTCACTCTCTCTGTCTCTCTCACTCAATTTTTCTCTCTCACTTTCACTCACTCTCTATTTATGTATCTCACTTTCTCTCTCTCTGTTTCTCTCTCTCTTTATTTATTTCTCTCACTTTCTCTCTCGCTCTCTGTTTCTCTTTCTCGCTCACTTTCTCTCTTTAATTATTTATCTATCTTTCTCTCTCACTTTCTCTCTCACTTTCTCTCACTCTCTCTCTGTTTCCCTCTCTCTCTCTCTCTGTTTCACTCTCTCTCACTCTCTCTCTCTGTTTCCCTCTCTCTCTCTCTCTCTGTTTCACTCGCTCTCTCTCTCTCTCTCTCTCTTCATTTCTTTCTCTCACTTTTTTTCTTTCTCTCCCTCTCTCTTCTCTCATCCCTGCCTTCAGTACTCCCTGTCTCCTCTCCCACTTCTCTGATTAATGAGGCTGTGTGTCAGAATTCCCGTTTCCCTGGCCATTCCTTTGCCAGTCCCGGCGCTGAGAGGGAGAAGCAGGAGAGCAAAGAACATGGAGCGTTGAGAGCTTTGTGCCCCTGACAGCTGCGTGAGTTACACCAGGGGCCCGGCTCGGCCCCCAGGCCCCACTAGCTGGCCAGCCACAGATGGACTTAGCAGAGCAAAGAAACTACTTTTCCACATCCATCCATCTCCCTGTGTTTTCATTCCCCAGCCAGTTTTTATAGTGACATGCTAAGTCCTGTGTCGACTGCTTAACATCCACATCTCACACTGAAAGTGACACAGGAACTATTTGGATAACAATTAAATAACAGTTAAAAAGTAGTTTACATACAAATGTTATTTTTCCACAGAGTAGATTAATGGTAAAGGCATCCATGAGTGGGGCTGGACTACCGTCAATCTCTACTGCTATGTAAGGGTTAAGAACTTGCTCTTTCAATGGAATAATTGTTTACCCAGATAGTAGTCTATTTGGCAGCGCTGTAGAACAATCTCCAGAACATCTCTGATAATGGGTTTTTATACAGTGTAGATGTGAGGCAGTTCATGAGTGAGTAGTCCTTAAAATGTCATCATGTAATTCTCGCCTCTATATCTAGCTGGAGTAGACACAGTAGTGTGTGTCACGTTGTGTCCTGGTGCTGAGAGAGCTGGGCCTTGCATTAGCAGTCTCTCTCCATCACTCAGTCAGATGCCATGTGCCAGACTGTTGCTCTTGGCTCAGACAGACAGGAGGGGGGAAATGTGTCAGTCTACTTTGCCCTCAGGCACGTTCTTCTAGACCCCTTATTCTGCAGTAGTGTGTGTGTGTGTGTGTGTGTGTGTGTGTATGTGTTCAGTTTCCTACCAGCCTATTTATTCACATGCCTCCCTCTCCCCACCATACTAAACTACATTAGCTTCAGTAGTAGGTAAAGGACATGTTGTCTAAATCACATCCTTATGACTAAGCTAATGTGACCGAATTGTGTTCATGTGAGTGGAACAGGGATGCAGGCAGGCTGAATGAGGCTCTATGTGAACAGGAAGGGGACAACTAAGGGCCTTCTCTGTCTGATTACAACCAT